>NC_054705.1:24450133-24645133 GCF_016097555.1 Gigantopelta aegis
TACTCATCCATCCATCCACACATCCATCCATCCATCCTTTCATTCATCCATCCATCCATCCATTTAAAAAAAAAAAAAAAAAAAAATTGACTCCTGCCTAATAATATATTACAAAGTTTAACACAATATTGCCACAAGATGTTTTCCCAATTTCGTTTTTCTTTAAAAAAAACCCCACCCACGCCACCCCCCACGTCCCCCCAAAACAACTAAATATATATATATATATATTTTGCATTAAATGACTACGTTATTTTTGTTATTCATCTGTGTGTGAGCGGGCGTTAATATCGCGAACCGAATCAATCTGGACACAGATCCACGTATCACTGTAGACACTGGCGCGAACGTCTCGCTCCATCATCCTCAGAATGATTCAATCTCCTGCAACAAAGATTTCCTGACGTCTGGAAATTGTCATATTACAAGGAATCTCACCGGCGAAACGACTCGGGATCTTTGGAATTGGGATTTTGATAGACGCCTTTATCAGATTACCCAGCTCGCAAGTGCAGCTAATTTCATCAGCGCATTTTTATCGAAATTCGCAGCCGATGGAACGGGAAAGGTTGGACAATTGAAGACGGTATATTAAGATAAAATGAATTACGATTATTATGCAACAGAAATACCTGTTTCTTTGTTGTAAATTGCTATGGTTTTGAATGCAAATGTGTGTGTGGGGGGGTAGGGGGTAGGGGGAGGCAGAGTCAATGCCCCCAATTCTGAAGATGATGCATTTTTCATCTTCAACCTCAGTTGGAATGCGAATTAATACATTACTTTGACGCGGATGCACGATTTTTCTACGAAAGTGTTTGATAATGCAGGGGCGTAGTGTGATCTAGACCTGAGAGGGGGGGGGGGTCTAATATGAACCAAGTTGACCCTTTTTCTATTTTGTTTTTGCACCACCAGAAACTCCATATGTATTAATTCTGAAAGCGGACAATATGCTTCAGCTGGGGGGGGGGGGGGGGGGGGGGGGGGGGGGGGGGGGTTCGAACCCCCCAAACCCCCCAGCCTACGCCCCTGCAATGGGAACTATTTAGTATATATTGTAATATTTCACAGAAATACCAAGCTAACCAAAATATTAACCATCTACTAAACATGGAATTTGTTTGTGGTATTATGAATTCCAGTTTGTGTGGGTGCGCGCATGAGTGTGTGTGGTGTGTGGTGTGTGGTGTGTGCGTATATTATGTGTGGGGTCCGACGCCT
The DNA here is from genome assembly GCF_016097555.1 of Gigantopelta aegis. Taxonomy (NCBI): domain Eukaryota; kingdom Metazoa; phylum Mollusca; class Gastropoda; order Neomphalida; family Peltospiridae; genus Gigantopelta; species Gigantopelta aegis. Next base: position 24,451,358 of record NC_054705.1, read on the forward strand.
ATAGAATGTTTTGTTTTGAATTGATTATTTCTTTCTTTCTTTCTTTCTTTCTTTCTTGCTTTCATTATTTTTCTCTGTCTCTGTCTGTCTGTCTGTCTCTCTCTGTGTCTGTCTGTCTGTCTCTCTCTCCTCTGTCTGTCTGTCTGTCTGTCTGTCTGTCTCTCTCTCTCTCTCTCTCTCTCTCTCTCTCTCTCTCTCTCTCTCTCTCTCTCTCTCTCTCTCTCTCTCTCTCTCTCTCTCTCTTTCTGTTAAAGGCATATTGTCACAGATCACTGACCTATTTAATGGTCTAACAAAGTATTAACTGAACACAAATAATTTGATTTGTCCCTAAATGTATTTTATTCAACCAGCTTCATAACCACTATACTCCACTTATTAATGGCATTTTGTAAAAATAATTGAATTATGGCAATGGTCCATAATTCAAAAACTAAAATTGCCGAGAGGGTTGACATGGATTTCATTCAATCATGGTTCAGTTACGGTGATGCAATAGCTAGATTTGGTTTCCAACAAAAATATAATGTAATTTTTAATTATCAATTTTTAGAGAAATAAGGTCCTTAAATCCGTGACAGTATGCCTTTAAGGTTCTAGTTTGCATATGTCTGTAGCAGGGCTAATGTTTTACCACAACGGCTACCATTTGTCAGGTTTGTTAAAAGAGTGAGAAATAAGAAACCCGTTTACACACAGTAGTTAGGCATACTTGTTTTAAGTCGCCAACAAAACTATTCTACGTCTATTATTCCATTACAAACCAAACTACATACCACGGCCATTGGTATTGCAAAAGAAAAGTATTGTTTGGAACGGAAAATAAATCAGTAGGCTTACAGAGTATCCCACAAAACACAGGCGTAGGCAAAATTTTATATTGGCGGGGGGGGGGGGGGGGGACCATATTGGGTGGTGGGCAATCCATACTATGTATGGGTGGATGGATGGATGAATGGTTTTATACAATTTAATACCAGAGGCTGATCTGGGGGGGGGGGGGGGGGAGCAGGGGCCCGCCCCACCCCTAAATTTTGCGATAGTTATAATTTTATTATATATATATTTTTTTTTTTTTTTTACTATCCCCCTCCAAACCTCCCCCAAAGTTCCCTTGGTATTCCACCTCGTGTCACTGGGGCCCCCCTAAATGGATTTTCTGGATCCGCCACTGAATACAATTCTACAAATATAGAGAGAGCGCCCCAAGTTTCATCCCTTTCCGAAAGTTTTACAAAGTGTTTTGAACTAATATAATACATGTACTCGTACTCATTGTAAATTAACACTTACCACAGCTTTTCTGTTTTCATTGGCATAAGTGATCATGGCAAGTCTGACGTTATTTTACCGCATTCTATGCTGGTTATGGATCACCATGGTGCCATTAATACTATGACGTCATCACACAATGACGCCATAGTTACCACAGTTGGCGTTAAATAGCTTATTTCTCCTGGACACTAGTTCGAAGCTACGGTAAGTTATTTATTTTTGTTATATTTATATGTGTTAATAGGGAGGATCTAGTTAGGGTCTGGGGAGTGAGCAAATCACACGCGCGCCGTTGAAAAACGTTATGGACATTTGATTTGAGTTTTTGGACGGTTAACCGTGGCTTTCGGTATAGGCCTACTACATATGAAGATCACTGAACTTTCCTTATTTAAGCGAAAGGACTGGTGGGGGAAGGGGGCATGTGCCTCCCATTTTGTAGCAGCGGTGTTGGTTTTTATATATTTATACATGTATTTATATAATTTATATGTGTGTGTCCCCCCCCCCCCCCCCCACACACACCAATTTTTTGGTACCTTCCTACGCCAATGACAACAAAAGATGAAAAATATATTACATCCAAATATATCATACACAAAGAAAACAACAAGAATAAAGTGGCCGTTCAAATATTACGTAAGGCTACTTTTGTTGAAATTGGACACACACCCCCCTTATCGCTCCGTAATACTAGACCAGACACCCCCAAAATATTACGTAATGCTTGGATACCCCCCCCCCCCCCCCCCCCCCCCCCCCCCCCCCTCCCCGTTCACAAGTCAATGGGTATATTGTATTTTAAAGTACCGGTTTGCGATTTCAGAAAGCATTTCAACTCGATTTATAATCCTCACTGTATGTAATTTCGTTTTAATTATAATACTTTTGTCACAATGTTTAAAACAATGTAAAAAAGATTATTTATTTGTTAAAACTGCAGTGTCTGGAATATGTTTTATTATTTAAGCATATAGAATAGATGATCCAGTTCTGTTTGGTACATAAAAGGCCCACCACATCGCTATAGTTTCGCAATTCTCGCTTATCTACATTATCTAGGTCAACTGCAAACCCAATGGCCAGCTTGTTTTTCTTCAATTAGCGGGACGCCAGTAGAACTGGGAATTTACGCGATTTGCGCAGGCGCTGAGCTTCTCACGTGATTTTGAACAAATGTAACTGTCTTGATTGAGGGGTCGTCTCATACCTCCAAAATATATTTATATCCATAGAGGTATGGTACAATACCTTTCCAGGGGTCGGTGGGGGATTTGCCTTGAAATTTTGATAGTGACCAGCGGTTGGGATACGCGTTACATGTAAGGGGGTATTAATAATTACGTAACGCTAGAGGAAGAGGGCGGTATGTTCGATATACGTAACATTTATGAAGACTATATGTTATTTCTATTCATTACTTAGACCTAAAAATGTGATGTTTTTTTTAATGCGCAGTCGGTCTAGGATCGATCCCCATCGGCAGGATTGTTCCAGCCAGTGCGCCATGACTGGTATATAAAAGGCCATGGTATGTGATATCCTGTCTGTGAGATGGTACATATAAATGATCCCTTGCTAAAAAAAAAAAAATATATATATATACGAGTATATATATTTTTAAAATGTAGGGGGTTTCCAAGGCGCGTGTGCAGGGATTTCAGCGGGGTTGGGGGTTATAGACTGCGTTGAGCGAAGTTTATATGGGGCCATGTTCCCCCAGAAAAAAAAATATATATTTTTTTTTTATCTTGGTCAGGGTAGAGTTTCGACCCCCAATACCCCCCCCCCCCCCCCCCCCCCCCCGCACATGCGCCCGTTTCCTCTATTAGATTATATGTCAAAATTACCAAACGGTTGACATCCAAAAGCAGATGATTATTAAATCAATATGCTCTAACACTGATGTCGTTAAACCAAACAAACTAACGTTACCCTTTCCAAACGAAATAATATTTATTTGAATTTGTCGATTTTAAAGGCATACTGTCACGGATTTAAGGACCTTATTTCTCTAAAAATGGAATCCACCTATTGCATCACCTTAAATGAACCATGATGGAGTGAAATCCATGTCAACCCTCTCGGCAATTTTAATTTTTTTAATTATGGACCATTGCCATAATTCAATTATTTTTACAAAATATTATTAATATATGGAATACGGTGGTTATGAAGATGGTTGAATAAAGTGGATTTAGGGACAAATCAAATAATTTTTGTTCAGGTAATACTTTGTTAGACCATTAAATAGGTCAGTTGTCTGTGACAATATTCCTTTAACACACGTTAAATTAAAAAGTGAAAACGGTTATTTTCTACTTTAGTATATTTTATTAAAAATATATACCTGATCAATGTGTTATACAAACAAAACTTTGAAATTTCTACTAACACTTTATAAAATATTAATTCTTAAATACTATTACAAGGTACTATTGTCGATAGTACGTTGTCAAGATCAAAACCGGTTTTATCTTAAGAATAGTACATATCCTCAACCGAACCATCTTTGTACAGCGCAAGAATTCCCATTTAATTTTTTGAGACGAACCCTACAATTTCAAATCCGCAAACACACCTGTTAACTGAAATTGACAACAGGCTGTCGTTTGTGGTTTGCCGAGCAATGGCCGCACAGGCGACGAATCGAGCGTATACTTTTGACGTTCTCCGTTCATAGCGAACACACACGAATTTTTAAAAGTGCATTTGAACTTGTATTTCATATTTGTGCATGATATTATTATATGGTAACCAGACATTGTAACTTTAAACATTGTTGCCGTGACTTTTATGGAAAAAAGAAAAGATTTTTTTTTTTTTTTTAATTCGTTACGTAACACTGTTAAATACACCCGCCCACCCCCTGTTACGCTACATAACATTTGGACCTACACCCAACAACACCTTCGAGCGTTACTGTACGTAATACTTGAAAGGTCACACAAAACAAGTAAACAAAATAAATAAAAACAAAAATAAAAATAATAACAACAACATTAATATGAATGTGAACCGATAGATATGGTCGGTCTAAGAATACCCGAGGGTGGATGGATCCTCATCTGTCACAACCCAGTGACCCCACCCTATCTGACGGCCTTAGTTAAGTTAAAAAGTAAAGTTTGTTTTATTTAACGACGCCGCTAGAGCACATTGATTTTTTATCTTATCATCGGCTATTGGACGTCAAACATATGGTCATTCTGACACTGTTTTTAGAGGAAACCCGCTGTCGCCACATAGGCTACTCTTTTTACGACAGGCAGCAAGGGATCTTTTATTTGCGCTTCCCACAGGCAGGATAGCACAAACCATGGCCTTTGTTGAACCAGTTATGGATCACTGGTCGGTGCAAGTGGTTTACACCTACCCATTGAGCCTTGCGGAGCACTCACTCAGGGTTTGGAGTCGGTATCTCGATTAAAAATCCCATGCCTCGACTGGGATCCGAACCCAGTACCTACCAGCCTGTAGACCGATGGCCTGCCACGACGCCACCGAGGCCGGTAGTTAAGTTAAAACAAACCTTTTCCCTATGACATACTTCATACATACAGAGCTGTTCGTTTGTATCACACAAAGAGGGAAGGAAGGAAATGTTTTATTTGACGACGCACTCAACACATTTTATTTACGGTTATATGGCGTCCGACATATGGTTAAGGACCACACAGATATTAAGAGGAAACCCGCTGTCGCCACTTCATGGGCTACTTTTTTCGATTAGCAGCAAAGGATCTTTTATATGCACCATGCCATAGACAGGATAGCAGATACCACGGCCTTTGATATACCAGTCGTGGTGCACTGGTTGGAGCGAGAAATAACCCAATGGGCCCACTGACGGGGATCGATTCAAAACCGACCGCGCATCAAGCGAGCGTTGTACCACTGGGCTACGTCTCGCCCCCCCCCCCCCCCCCCCTGCCAAGGGGAGGGTGCTAGGTCAGCTTGATATTTCTGTGGAGGATTACCATACATATAATCCATGTAACTGTATTTTTTATATTATAGGTGCCCTTTTTAAACGTTGCTCCATCGCCTTCCTTATATTAATTAATACTGCAAATGCTTTTTTTTTCTTAAACGTTGCACCCCCTTCGTAGAAAAAGCCTTGTCCCGCCCTTGTCAAAACAGTTAGGGGAATGCTGAAACGACAAAGTGGACATGTCGCCAATAATTAATCCAGTGTTTTTAGTGGGAGACAGTAATATGTCCCTTAACCTGACATTTCTGTGGAAGCTTGCCACTTGAATATTGATACTACTTTTGAATATTGATACGACTTTTGAATATTGACACCACTTTTGAATATTGATACTACTTTTGAATATTGATACTACTTTAGAATATTGATGCTACTTTAGAATACTGATACAACTTTAGAATGTTGATACTATTTTGAATATTGATACTATTTTGAATATTGATACTACTTTTGAATATTGATACTATTTTGAATATTGATACTACTTTTGAATATTGATACAACTTTTGAATATTGATACTACTTTTGAATATTGATACCACTTTTGAATATTGATACCACTTTTGAATATCGATACTATTTTGAATATCGATACTACTTTTGAATATTGATATCACTTTTGAATATTGATACTAGTTTTGAATATTGATACCACTATTGAATATTGATACTATTTTGAATATTGATACTACTTTCGAATATTGATACTACATTTGAATATTGATACTACTTTTGAATATTGATACCACTTTTGAATATTGATACTACTTTTGAATATTGAATATTGTATGTGGCGTTTTTAAACGTTGCATTCCCTCCCTTAATTAAGGAAGTGCTATTTTTCAACATTGCACCCCGACTAGAAAAATCATGTATGCGTCCCTGCATCTCACCTCAGACGAGCTAATTTGTGGGTGGGGCATATTAATAACATTCAATGCCACCCCCGCACCTCCCCCCGTGATCAATTCTCAAATTTTCACACTCAAATTCTGGAACCACCCTTGGTTAATCAATTATGTCCATACAATGTTACTTAAGTACTACCGAGAGTGAACTATGGGTGTTTATCCAACCTGACGTCAACTCGACACGTTATTAAACGTTTGATCTACTTCCCCCATTGTTAATGAATCTCGGCATAGGTGGACAGTTGCGGAAACCAGGTTAATACCTTCAGTGTACCGCCAAATTGTAGTCAGCTTTGTAAATATAATTTTCCCCTTGATTGGCCTAATGGGCGAATCTCAGATGTATTCCTCAGCCGTTTGATATTTATTGCTAGCTCACAAGTGATTTATTACTGTTTACCAAACGTTTAGCCTTTAATACAGTTATTAATGAACGTGTAGAGACAGGTGCTACGGAGACCGAAGGCCGTAGTTTTGTTTGTTTTTGTGTTTTTGAAAGTTATTTGGTATTTTCGCCCCAATAATGTTGCAATGTCGCCAAATCGGTTATGATGGAATACAATTTAAAGTTTGTTTTCTTTAACCAGATCGCTAGAGCACCTTGATTTATTAATTATCGGCTAGTGGATGTTAAACATTTGGTAATTTTGACTCGTAGTCTTCCAACCAGCAGCAGGGGATCTTTTGTATGAACCATCCCACAAAGAGGACAGCATATACCATGGCCTTTGATATACCAGTCGTGGGACACTGGTTGGGACGGGGAAAACAACATTCAAAGAATGGGTCCATCGATAAGGTTCGATCTTGAGAGTAAAGCACTTCAGACGAGTATTGTAACGACTAAGGTAGATTCTGCCCTGAAACAGTCTCGGTCGACAGTGAAGAGGTGTAGGGCCAGTGATGGTGACTATTTTACATCAACATCTCTCACTAAGCGCAAACAACTGTTAGCAGACTGGCCTGGACAGACAACACAGATAGCTGAGGTGCGTTGTGAGAACAGCGTGCTTGCACATGAACATGAAATTAAATTATATTGTTATAACCATCATCATCATCATCACCACCAACACTACCACCATCATCATCATCATAATTATCATCACCACCACCAACACTACCACCACCATCATCATCATCATCATCATTATCATCACCACCACTAACACTACCACCATCATCATCATCATCATCATCATCATCATTATCATCAGCACCACCAACACTACCACCACCATCATCATCATCATCATTATCATCACCACCACCAACACTACCACCACCATCATCATCATCATTATCATCACCACCACCAACACTACCACCACCATCATCATCATCATCATCATCATCATCATTATCATCAGCACCACCAACACTACCACCATCATTATCATCATCATCATTATCATCATCATTTTGTCATCACCACCACCCAACACTATCACCATCATCATCATCACTATCAGCACTACCACCAACATCATCATCATCGTCATTATCATCATCATTACCCCATCTTCGTTATCATCATCATCATCATCACGATTATCATAATCATCATTATCCTGATCATCATTGCCATTGATCATCAATACTATTGAGCGGCATCACAACCATTACCACTATCATCTCCACTACAACACCGCCATCATCATCGTAAATATCATCATAATCGTCGTCATCGTGGTCATCATAAATGTAACACCAGCGATCAGACGTTAGTTTGAGCAATTCCATTTACAAGAGGAAGTCATGGCATCTAAATACACGCTCTGTTCACCTAGAAATGTAATATCTCTGTCTTTCATAAAGCCATCAGAATTGGTCATTTTCAAGAAATTGGTTTCATCGTGCTTCCTAATTGCATTTCCTTTCAAATCTACAGACTATTTGCGTACAAGTCATAAGATCAACCAATCAACGTGGTCCCGGAGGCAACATGGCAATGATTGGCTGAAGGGCAATTTAAGACTGACGCCGATTGGTTGTTTCACTTCTGACGTCACTTAGGAAATTTCGTTGTCCATTATTAAGACGCTACCTTGGGCTAGTAATGTCGACGCAGACATTATTCTTGGAAATATGTATATTATACAACGTTTGACATTTTCTAATAATTCTGGCACGCATTATACGACCTGTATTATGCCGTGTTCAACGCCGGGGGATTTTCACAATTTGGCTGTTTGCCCCCTAACGTCATTTTACTGTATGACCTTGACGACAAAATTATTCGGAAAAAAAAAGAAAGAAGAAAAATCAACGCCAACATGTTTATAGTTAAAGTTAAAGTTAATGTTAAAGTTCGGTATGTTTAACGACACGACTAGAGCACACTGAAGTGTTTCATGAAACCCCTAAGCTTGTAACATGCTACTATAACACATTTCTCGACAAACATATCCTTTTTAACAAGTAAAACTATATATCTAATAGAAAAAAAACCGGTATCTCAATGTCCCCAGATAAGCTACTCCTACGGAAAAAATAGTTATCGCACTTTCAAAAAGATCCCTTGCTGCATTAGGATACATGTAGCGGGTTTCCTCTGATGACTACGTGTCCGAATGACGAAATGTTTGACATTCAGTAGCCGATCATTAATTAATCAATGTGCTCTAGTGGTGTCGTTAAACAAAACAAACTTTACCACACTTTCCGGTAGACAGGACAGCACATACCATGAACGTTTGATGAACACAATTTTCTGAAGGCGATCCACCATTTGACCCATAGTTCTACAACTGGCATGACGTTAAAGGCATACTGTCACGGATTTAAGGACCTTATTTCTCTAAAAATGGATAATAAATAAAAATTACATTAATTGTTGGAAACCAAATCTAGCTATCGCATCACCTTAACTGAACCAAGATGGAGTGAATTTCATGCCACTCCTCTCGGCAATTTTAGTTTTTGAATTATGGACCATTGAAATAATTCAATTTTTATTTTTTTTAACAAAATATCATTAATAAATGGAGTATGGTGGTTATGAAGATGGTTGAATAAAGTACATTTAGGGACAAATCGAATTATTTTTGTTCAGGTAATACTTTGTTAGGTCATTAAATAGGTCAGTGGTCTGTGATAATATGCCTTTAAAACAGCAATCTCTTTCCTGTCTGTTGCTACATATATTAGTTGAACTCGATATATTCCGTCCGAAAGGCAGGATTTAAATCTGGGCGGTATTTAGCTCGGTCAGTTGAGTACCCGCTTGAGGTGCTTGCCTCGCAGGATGGAACCACCTCAGTGGGTCCATTCAACTGATTGCTTTTTTTTTCTCGTTCCAACGATAACTGGTCAAAGGCCGTCGTATGTGCTTTCCTGTCTGTGGGAAAGTGCATATAAAAGATCTCATGCCGAATTAGGAAAACGTAGCGGGTTTCCTCTGATGACTATATGTCAGAATTACATTACCAAATATTTGACATACAATAGCAGATGATTAATTAATCAATGTGCTCTAGTAGTATCGTTAAACTAAGCAAACAAACTTTTTAACTGTATTTAAATCAGTAGGTAAAGCGTTTGCCCAATATGCTTGGGTCGTAGAATCATGTCCCACGACTGGCATATGAAGAGTTGAGATATGTGCTTTATCCTTTGTGTTCTTCCGTCCCAACCAATCTCCCAAGCCAGGCATATCAAAGGTCGTTATATGTGCTGTGTTGTCGGGGAAGGTGGTGGGGGTGGAGGCGTTACGTATAATAGGTCATTTGCTACACGTGAAAACTAGCGATTTTCCAAATGTTTAACATCCAATAGCTATTGATTTATTAACAATTATGCTCTAGTGGTGTCTTTAAACAAAACAAACTTTGAATGTTTCCTTTTTGATGCAGGGCTCGACCTTAGTGGTAGCCCGGGATGGTTTTGGCTACCGATTTCTCACGCGGACTACCTGGCCCCGTGCTTATAAACCGTAAAGTCTAGACTTTAATGAATTCCAGACTTTAACGACATGGCAACGGTATTCAAACAACATTACGTTTCAGTCTATACTTTATTAAAGTCTAGATTTTAAGTTTTATAAGCACGGGCCCAGATGTCTAAACCTGGTAGTCCACCGGGCTACTCAATATTTTGGCATATCCAGTCACTCCACAATCAACAAGACGTTTAATTCATCGGTATCAGATGGTTATTAGTTCAACTTTAGACGAGAAATATATCATCTGTCTGTCGTTATATTATTGGGTAAAAATTGTTCTAAACTTTTAAGTCTTCAACTTGTCCTTCTGGACCGGCCTCGGTGGCGTCGTGGTTAGGCCATCGGTCTACAGGCTGGTAGCTACTGGGTTCGGATCCCAGTCGAGGCATGGGATTTTTAATCCAGATACCGACTCCAAACCCTGAGTGAGTGCTCCGCAAGGCTCAATAAGTAGGTGTAAACCACTTACACCGACCAGTGATCCATAACTGGTTCAACAAAGACCATGGTTTGTGCTATCCTGCATGTGGGAAGCGCAAATAAAAGATCCCTTGCTGCCTGTCGTTAAAGAGTAGCCTATGTCGCAACAGCGGGTTTCTTCTTAAAACAGTGTCAGAATGACCATATGTTTGACGTCCAATAGCCGATGATAAGATAAAAAAAATCGATGTGCTCTAGTAGTGTCGTTAAATAAAACAAAACTTTTTGTCCTTCTGTATCTGGGGGTTGGACGTAGCCCAGTGGTAAAGCGTTCGCTTGATGCGTGGTCGGTCTGGGATCGATTCCCGCCGGTGGGCCCATTGGGCCATTTCTCTCTCCAGCCAGTGCACCACGACTGGTATATCAAAGTCCGTGGTATGTAGTATCCTGTCTTTGGGATAGTACATATAAAAGATCCCTTGCTGCTAATCGAAAAGAGTAGCCCATGAAGTGGCGATAGCGGGTTTTCTCTCTCAATATATATGTGATCCGTATCCATATGTCCGACGCCATATAATCGTAAATAAAATGTGTTGAGTGCGTTGTTAAAGAAAATATTTCCTTTCCTTGTTTATCTATCAGTTGTACTTTTACATATAACTTATTAACATTCCGTAAACACTTAACGGCATGATCGCGTGGTAGTTGCCTAACTAAAAACATAATTACGTGACTTGACTTAAAATATCTTATGAATAAATCAAAGTGCTCTGATGGTGTCGTTAAACAAAACAAACTTTAACTTTTTTTAAATATGGTTAATTAATTACCGGCTATTGGATGTGAAACATAATAATTTGGTGATTCTGACAATCTTCAGAGGAAGCCCGTAACAATTTTCATTAGTAGCAAAGGATCTTTTAAATACTCTTTCTTACAAACAGGCCAGCACATACCACGGCATTTGATATACCAGTAGTGAGACACTGGTTGGTACGGGGGAAATCCAAAGGGTTCGCCGATCACATTTGGCCATTCAAACGTATAGTCTTTACAGGAAATCCCCCATATTTTTCCATCAGCAACAAGCCAAATGTTTATGCAATTTCCTTCACAACAGCACATACCACCGCCTCTGATTCTTCGAGCGATCTACGGACTGAAGTAGACCCCCCCCCCCCCCCCCACCACCACCCACACACACTCTAAATTCAAGATGGCGGCCATAGGGCTGGTTGAATGCAATACGTTTCAGAACAAATTATAAATGTGTATATATTCAGATATTTTCATTGGTCATTTAATGAGTAGGTTAGTTTGATTGAAAACGTAGATCAGTTACCAACTTAACACGTGACATTATCACTTAACTGTAATGTCATTTGTCTGCCGTATTTGCGTTAGTCTTACGGGATGTTTGCTTCAATTCAACAGTTCGGCTTCACTCGTTGAAATAATTTGATTTTACAATTATTTGCTGGCAGAGAATGCACTTCAGTTTCTATAGAAATTATCAACAGTAGACACTCATTAACATCCAAAATCGGCCCTGCGTCCAAACGTTAAAAACATTGTTTTGTAACTGCACATAAATTGTATATTTCCCACATGGTGAATAGTATTACGGTTTCATGCAAGCTCATTTTGCCTGAAAATGTCTTATCGTTTTTGCCCAAATTTCAGGATTTGCTCCAGCAATATTGGGGCAGATGCCTCCTGTCTTTTTAAACGGTGAGGTTTGTCATCACGACTGGTATATCAAAAGCTGTGGTATGTGTTATCTTGTCTGTGGGATGGTGCATATAAAACAATCCCTTGCTACTAATGGAAAAGACAGATAATTAAGGTAATAAACTGGTAAAGGTAAAAATATCAATAGAAATAAATAGCCAAACCTTAAAACAGCGCTAACCACTATTTAGAACATTAGGGGGCGGATACGAACCAAAAACAGAAAATAAAGTAACTATATAGACATAGACATAGACGAGTACGATTAGATCGAGCAGAACACGCCAATCAACTTGGACCATATAATAAACATGGTTCAGAGGTCCTATGTCGTCTTTTTTTTTCAGAGAAGCCTAGCGCTTTTTGAAACAAAACTCACACAAGGGTGAAAACCCTTCAAATATACTAGTACCTAGTTAGGTTAGTATAATACTTTCCTTCTCTTTGTATTACTTTAAATCCAAGGGAAGGGGAAATTGTTTTCTTCGGGCAAGTTGATTTTTATTTGTCTACGTATAGGTAGTATTAAACCAAATAAGTTCCCGCTGGGTCAAAGTGCGAGGTGCGCCCAACTTTTGATAGAGACGTAAACACCACAAGTCCTGTGATTGGTTATAAATGTGTGTGTTTGGTTGTAAAATAAATTAGTTTCATCTGGGCTAAAATTGTATGCAATTTTATTTCATCTAGTACCACTGTGTCAAGTAGCCTTGTGCTTGGAACATATATGGGGTATCTGTAAAAAAACCCACAGTACTCAACTTTTGTGCGAAACTAGGGATGTTGTAACATCTGGTTATACCGAAAATGAGCTATGAAAGGTACCATTTTCTGCAGTTAATATTTTGAGGTAGGGGTTGTAGTACTGATATTTCTGGGTCATAGTTTGGTTGATATATTACATATAGTGTTTTTAAACACAAACGTTAACATGGTCGCCTATGGAATTTTATTTGGTATGGTCATGCCTCTAAGTGCAATAGGTACCTAAACAGAAAATTAAGTAACAACAATAATACTAAAGCACGCATACTAAATGCATCACGGTCACACAAGATGCATTGACTAATGATAGCATTGCATCCGAAATACCTTTAATGGCTCAGCACCACTGCACTGCGTTCCATGGGCAGCCAGGCAAAGGCAAACTGGCTCCCTAATACGCACTTTCACTGACACTCAAAGAATACCGGCTCACTCTACCCAATCGCAAAAGGTTCAAGCCAGGAGCTACCTTTCGCTCAACTACATCAAATCAACCAATTAGCTCTATTTTCAATTTTTATAAACCATTCTAAATTATGCGAGGAAATTACCTTCAAGAAATTACGCAACATTTTCTATTTGGCCTTAATCCCTCGGGACATTTGCAAATTCAATAACACCAAAACCAACCCTCGCCAGATAAAGACCCTGGTCGAGCTGTTTGTTCTCCCTTGCACACGACAGCTTGGGCGACCCCCTCTGCCACCCACTCCAAACATTTTCCCATGACAGGCGTGTGCTACAACAGCTTGTTCTGAATGTGGACGTTATGACCTAATGGAAAAATATAGCGGGTTCCCTCTTTACGACTATATAAAAATCACCAAATGTTTGACATTCAATAACCGATGATTAATAAATCAATGTGCTCAAGTGGTTTCGTTAAACAAAACAAAATTTACATTAATATTTCTGTCTCGTTTTCAATGACCAAATATTAAATACACTGTTTGATTGTGACCATGGCGATTCACAGCTTGCGTATGTGCATAATCTGATATAATTACTGGATAATAAACAGAAAGTTTTTGATCAATCGAACACCTGGCTTAACAAACACGCAGACACAAAAAAATTACACAAACTCCAACATATCAACAAAATATATTCTTTTGTATTTTGAGCAAATACACAACACGTAACAAACACGTTCTCAACATTAAAACCCAAACAACAAACAAGAAATGTATGACGGAATAACATTCTACACGAAAACAGATAAATAACCGATGAATAAACATGAGTGCCACGTGATATATACATATATAACCATATATAACTATATGTACACATAACATGATATATAGACTACATCAGTATCATCTTTAAGAATGCACAACCCAGTACCATACAAACATCTATACATCCTCAACGATGGTATATCGTCGTATGCGCTGTCCTGTCGGTAATGACAAGAAAAAAGGAGTAGCCCATGAGGCAGCTGCGGGTTTCTTTTAAACTACACGAGGTCTGTTTTAGAAATGATCACGTGCGGGGACTGTAAACAGAGAATACTACACGAGTGGCCGTTAGATACCGATTATGTCACAACGAGTTGTTTTAAAATCTATATAACAAGCGAAAGCGAATTTAATACGTTATTAAACGAGTTGTGAGATAAATGGTATCTAACGGACACGAATGTATTAATATTATATTTCTTACATATCCTCAAAAATCAGGTTTTAAGCAAATTTTAACATCTTTTTCGACTAAAAGTTATTTACAGCCGTTGCACTTGTAGCCAACTTACGCGTCACAGACACATGATTGTCAGGTTAACAATACGTCACGGTGTAATCGATTTCCATCGTGTAGTTTTTTCATTAGACGCATGCCATTGGTCACCTGGTCATCACCTAGGAACAGCCAGTCGTACGTCTTGAAATTGTTAACACACGTACATGTGTAAAGAACCATGTGTAACCAAAACTAACGCATGGTGTTCTCACCAACGGGTGTGTAAGGAATACAATTATATTTTATGGGTGGTTGGTATACCCTCTCCTCCCCCATGTGATCCACTCTAAAAGAGCCCTAATTCATATCTATGACAATCCACATATATCGATAATATAATTATACGAAAATGTTCCTGAATTAAAATGTCTCGCCCACCATAAACGCTCATTGTTGCGTCCGTAAATGCGTATTTCTATGCATATTTATATATTTAAACAAAAGTTTATGTCGATGCCGCCGCCGTCGTAAAAGTAATACCTCTATCTAAACATACAAATAAATCTTAATGTCTCCACACACTCCAAGTCGGCATTGGCTATTCAGCATATAAAAGACTTCTTGCTGCGAAAATGGCAGCAAGAACATTGGGTCAAGTATTGCAATTGTTTTATGTTTGACATAATTATTATTATTATTAAAGCTGCTCTCTCGAACATATACGGTCTCACTACACAGATGTCATCTGCAATTAAACCCATGTTAAATTGCTCAACTTCAAACGAAGATTGCCAATAGAACGGGCTCTCGTTGGCACTAACAACATACACCATTGCGAACGTACATTATATAAGCATTTATTTTCACTCCTAAATTGAAAACATTTCCGTTTCAGGTTTTTTGCTATATGACCGCATCTGGCTGTAGTACACATCTATATCCCAAAAGGTCGATGCACAATATTACAAAATAACATGGGCAAAATACAGCTAGAAGGCTTACCATTAAACATACATATTGTTTTAATTCTTCACCATTTCCTAGAAATGAATATGTGAACCACAACATATGTCACAATTAGGAACTACAGTGGGCCATGATGAATGAACTCTCACCCGGAAGTGATCTGTGTAGTGAGACCTACTCAACAAAGTTAATTAAGACCTAGTAGATATTTTCTATAAATATTGTAAACAAAAATAAGAAAAGAAAGAAACAACCTAGCACACACCCGCACCAAACACAAATCCTCAACCTATCGCCTCGTTCCCGCCCCTCCCTACCCACACAAACCCTGCTTCTTCCGTTGTAAGGTGCCGACGTAGAGGCATTTTCGTAAAACTAATGATTTAAACAATAATTTAGAGCGAAGAAAATGGCGAGCATTTCCAACTCAGATCAACACCTAATTGGTTATACGACGAAAATGGAGTTGTAAGAGCGCTCAGACTAGCAACTAGACAGTCGTAGAAGTTGTGACATCAGAACGTTGCCTAACTTTGTGCTATCAGTTGGTAGAGTGAGCCTAGCACAACGTCATGAACCAAAGTGTAACGAATTCAAGCTGAACGTGCGTATCACAATAAAAGGAAAACACAGCGTGTGCAAGCTTTTTACGTGCATCACTGGTCAGATTTTACTCAAACATGGTTTACAAGTCATCAGTGATCAGGGGCGGAATTTAGCTCAGTCGGTTGAGTGATCGCCTGAGGTGCTTGCGATCCTCAGTGGATACATTCAACTGATTGTTTTTTTCTCGTTCCATCCAGTGCACCACAGCTGGTCAAAGGCCGTGCTATGCGTTTTCCTGTCTGTGGGAAAGTGCATATAAAAGATCCCTTGCTGTATTAGGAAAACTGTAGCGGGTTTCCTCTGATGACTACGAGTCAGAATGACCACATTTTGACATCCAATAGCCGATAATTAATTAATCAATGTGCTCCAGTGGTGTCGTTAAACAAAACAAAGGAACAAACAAACAAAAAATATTCTGTAATCAAAACTTTCTAAAAACAAATATGACACTGGCAATGAATTTCCAAAAATATTTACTGGTCCTTAATTAATTATGATGAGTGTAGTTTTATTACTTAAACATTTAAAACAGACTGTCCAAGTTCATTATACGACTGTCGCAGCCATTCGTCGCGATCCTGTGGTTAGTTTCACGAACATAGGTCACATGAACAGTTATTATTCTCCATTTTTTAAATATGTGTGTGTCTGTGTTGTGTGTGTGTGTGTGTGTGTGTTTGTTTGTTTGTGTTTGTGTGTATATATATACATGTGTGTGTCTGTGTGTGTGTGTGTGTGTGTCTCTGTCTCTGTCTGTGTGTGTGTGTCGGTGTGTCTGTGTGTGTGTGTGTGTGTGCGCGTGTGCGTGTGTATTGTAACCTAATTAACGATAATGAATTTAATAATGTAAAATTCACCTTTCCCAATCTGGGATTTTCGTAAAGCATATTTTATGCAAGTAGCCGTATGTATTAGGGCGGATTGAGCAGAAAATGCTTGCAACTAAAGTTAATGGTAATTATATAAACAAAATAGTATTATGGGTGGAGAGTGGAGGGAGGGGCACAAATCGTGTTTCTTGTAAACCTTGGGATACTTCCAATTTAGATATGTATTAGTTTTTAAAGGGACATGCCCTAGTTTTTAAACAATAGGCCATATTTTTTTACTATTATAGCCGTTTTTGATAACTTAAATCATACTTTACTTAGATTTTATTGTTTAGATTATCAATCTCGTATTCGAAGTGTTTTTGGTCATTCTGGTGTTTTTAATATTAAAAAAATGCATTTCTCTTTCTTTCTTTTTTTAAACGCACGTGCGTCTGAGAAGTAACAGTTATGGAGTCGAGTTTTAGACTATTTATAGTGGGTATTTCATCATTTCAAAGTCACAGACTCATGTTTCACTCAATTGTAACGTTATCCAAATGTGTTCCAGGTTTGTAGATTAACTAAACTTAGTGTTGATTTTTACAGGTTGAAACTAGGGTCTGTCCCTTTAACAGAGTTTGTGTCATACATGTATATCAAAGCATGACAAATCATAAAACTTAAATCAGTCGTTCATGGGTTTTTTAGAAAACAGATCAAGCCATCATTAATAGTCGGAATCTGTCTGCGAGTGCACTGGCGACCTGTTGTTCAAACTGCGCATGCGTATTAAGTCCATGTGACGATAGGCTGATTTTGAATTACTAGTATTTCTTTCCCAGACGGAAGATCTGTCATCTGAAACAATAAAAACAGTAAAACCGAGTTACATTCAGTTGAAGACAACAATATGTGCGTATTAAAAAAACATGAAAGATTCTGTTACTTTGAAAAACATAAAATCTATTGAAAAATTACAAACAAGTGTAATATAGAATCCATTTTGAAATACAAGTTTTTTAGAATTCAGAATATTCATGAATATTGTGAAGATGATTACACAAGAAATACCCAAGAAAAACGAATATATAATTACCAATTTTGAATTAAAGTAACAAATGGGAACATTTTGAATATGTATGCTCAGGGTTTGCCACAGGAATCATGGATCGTTGATATCACAACCTCCATAATAGTTGATATCACGACATCCGTAAATGCATTGACCACGTGCGTGCCACCTTAACAAACACCCAGTTTCATCTGTACAATAAACGTCTACATTAAAGGCATACTGTCACGGATTTTAAGGACCTTATTTCTCTAAAAATGGATAATAAATAGAAATTACATTAATTGTTGGAAACCAAATCTAACTATTGCATTATCTTAACTAAACCATGATGGATTGAAATCCATGTTATCCCTTTCGGCAATTTAAGTTTTTTAATTATGGACCATTGCCGTAATTCAATTATTTTTACAAAATGTCATTAATATATGGAGTATGGTGGTTATGAAGATGGTCGAATAAAGTACATTTAGGGACAAATCGAATTATTTTTGTTCAGGTAATACTTTGTTAGACCATTAAATAGGTCAGTGACCTGTGACAACATGCCTTTAATCACACGCAGGGGTAGGTAGGTCCACAATTTTATGAGGGATGTGACAGTCGCGGTGTGACGACATACAGGGATGGATCCATCATTTTATAAGGGGCGTGACAATACACAGGGTAGGTTCACAATTGTATGATGATGTAGTCGCTGTGTGTGACGACATATAGGGATGGATCCATAATTTTTTAAGGGGTGTGAACATACACAGGGTATGACCACAATTGTATGAGGATATGACAGTCGCTTTGTGTGACGACATATAGAGATGGATCCATAATTAGTTAAGGGGTGTGACAATACACGGCGTAAGTCCACAACTGTATGGGTGGGTGACAGTCGGTGTGTGTAGCAACACACTAGAGTAGATCCATACTTTTATAAGGGGTGTGGCAGTGTGCAGACTATGCTGGTGCCAAGGAAAGACATACAACTGGTATATCAAAGGCCGCGGTATGTACTATCCTGTCTGTGGGATGCTGCGTATCAAAAATCCCTTGCTGCTTGTCGGCAAGAGTGACCCATTGCGTGGTGGCAGCGGGTTTCCCCTCTTATTATCTGTGTGGTCCGATGTCACATAACCTTAATTAAAAATGTGTTGAGTACGGTGCTTTGTTAAATACAACATTCTTTCTTTACTTCCTTCCTTCAATGCAAAAATTAGTCATATAAAATTACACCTTACCCAGTGGTAAACGTGATATGTGATATGAAATTCTTCAGAAGTCTTGACATCAGTGGTAAACTTGATATATGTGACATGAAATTCTTCAGAAAATCTCTTTACTTACCGACATAACTTGTCTTGACATCAGTGGTAAACGAGGTGACGAACGATTTCCGAAATATGTTGGCTCGCTTCCGGACATTGCCGAGGAATGGCGCCGTCGATATGGTGTACAGTACTGGGTTGACCGCCGAATTCAGCGGCAGTATAAACACAGCTATCCACGCGTACACCTGTCAGAGATAGCAAAAACAAATAAACACATTTAAAAGCACATTCTCAAATGTATATTGTAAATATCTACAACATTAATCGAACTCATAATATATAAACTCTGTCAAAAAAGAAACGCATAGGTGATAGAGAAAGAAGAAAAGTGTTTGATTTTACAAAATATCGTGGGGTTTTTTTTACAATGCTACTGAATGACCATGTTTGTTAATGTTTCTGGAATGGGACAGCATGCCCAAATGCACCCTAAAACAAATTTAACGCACGTTGTGGCACGTTGTGCGACAACTGCAGAAAATTGGCGTGAAATTATCATATTTTGGCGAATGCACGTGAAACTCGGGGAAAAGACTGGGGTAGTGATGGGTATTTAAAGCTGCAATGCTCGCAATGATGCCTCATTTCCATTTCGACGTAGGCGAGTTACAAGATGCCAAGACTAAGCCTGCCGAATCGAGTTAGATGAATCGCAGTTAGCATTCGCACGCCACATGAACGTCCATCAGAGCACCATTTCATGTCTCTGGGACAGGTACCAGCAGTTTCAATAGCTGAAGATCTGCCCAGAAGTGGGAGACCTCGCATAACAACTGCAGTACACGATCGCCACATCCGGGTTCTGCACTTGCGTCACCGAACTGCCACAGCAACGAACACTATTGGACGAATACCTAGTTTGAGAAGCGTGTCTGCACAAACCATTCGGAACCGACTTCGAGAAGCTGGTTTACGGACTAGGAGACCGTATGTTGGCCCCGTCCTGCGACGACAACATCGACATTTACGTTTTCGCTGGTGCACGAATATACAGAGGTGGAACTTGGGGAAACTGGTGGCGAGTATGGTTCAGCGACGAGTCACGTTTCCTTCTACAGCGACGTGATGGACGACAACGTGTTTACAGACGCCGCACTGAACGTTTTGCCAACAACTGCGACGTCCAAGTTGACAGATTCGGTGGAGGGAGTGTCATGATGTGGGGAGCCATCTCATACACCGGCAGAAATGAACTTGTGTTCGTACAAGGCAACCTGACAGCTGTATGCTACCGGGATGAAATTCTTCGCCGTCACATGCTTCCCATTTTGGATCGACAAAGAGAACTCTTTCAGCAGGACAATGCCAGGCCGCATACGGCACGTGTAACAATGGATTTCCTACAGAATGAGAACATTAATGTGCTGCCATGGCCATCAAGATCGCCAGATCTCAACCCCATTGAACGTCTATGGGACGAACTGGACAGACGTGTACGCCAGCGTGACCCGGAGCCTCAGACGCTTCCGCAACTGTCACATGCACTGCAGGAAGAATGGGCTAGGATTCCACGTGCCCGGATTCAGAGACTCATTCAGTCTATGCCGAGAAGACATCGCGCAGTGATTGCTGCTGCTGGCGGCCACACAAGGTACTGATTTCAGCGCCCTCGTGCTGTTGAGTGACGAAAACGCCTCCACTGCCGTCAGTCCATTGCAAGAACCTTGTCACATACTCGTGTCAAATTTGACTGATACGATCATAAATAACGAAATTATGCCACTTTTTATTAAAGAGATAATTCCATGAATATTTCGCCTATGCGTTTCTTTTTTGACAGAGTATATATAATATATATACCCAGCAACATTAATTAAAAGCAAGTATATTTGTTTTTGTCAATGTTTGCTAGTAATAAATTATATTAGGACGTTTTGATCACATAAAACTATGTTATTGAACATTGAGTGATTTTGTACCAGTAGGGGCAGGATTTAGCGCAGTCGTTTGAGTTCTCGCCGGAGGCGGTGAACTCAAACGATCAAACCACCTCAATGGATCCATTCAGCTAATTGGGTGTGTTTTTTCGTTCCAACCAGTGCACCACATCTGTTCAAAGGCCGTGGTATGTGCTTTCCTGTCTGTCCTTGCTGCAATAGGAAAAATGTAACGGGTTTTCTCTGATGATTACATGTCAGAATTACCTGATGTTTGACATCCAGCAGCTGATGATTAATTAATTAATGTGCTCTAGTGACGTCGTTAAACAAAACAAACAAACTGTTTACCAGTAATGCACGCAAAAGGTCAAAGGAAATGTTCATCGCGTATTCATTGAAAAAACGGACAATTCTTTGTCAATATGGACATGCACATTAAATTCAACATGTCCGTCACCCTTATTGTTTTTTTTTTTCTCCTTTAATATTAGCCCGAGTACTCTGACGGTAAGAGAGCTAGACAGACATTTGGACAGTTATTAATGTTCTCTTATCGTCAGAGAACAATTTATACGAGTTCTACGCAATAGCTGCCTACCAAACAGTAGTCAAATATTCCCGCTCTAATACAACAACAATCCTATGTTTGACGTTAAATACCTTTACATCGATCAATTTCGAGCTCCCTGATAAAAATTCACATAATCACTAAAGGCCCTGCTACACGATACGAGTGACTCGTACGAGTCACTCGGATTGCAACACCAACAAGCATATCGTAACGTGTGGCATGTCATATGATTGAATCGGCCCGAGTCACTCGTACGAGTCGAAGTTTAGAACTTGTTCTATTTTCATACGATTGAATCGGACGTTTGGGAACGTTGACCAATCAGATCGTGGCGCAGATAACGTTGACCGTTCTGAGTGTAATGGCGGAAAACTCTGTTCGCTTGTCGTCGTTATAGACCCAACAGCTCATAGAGTTGTATCAGTGGCACAACTCTGTGTTGGGTGTGTCCAGTCATTTATATAAATACAGAGACGTTACGACAGCCGCCTTCTTATCATTACACAACATTGTTTACCATGGTTACAGGATGGATATTTTTTCAATGACGTCACGTTTCATACGATTGACAAGCACCGTGTGGCAACACGTCCGATTCAATCGATCCGATTGACTCGTGCCAATGACTCGTACGAGTAACTCGGTCCGATTCTATCGTATCGTCTAGCAAGCCCTTAATAAACACACTACAGGAAGAAACTCGTCAGCAAATACGTATTTAACCGGCAGATCACTGAAAGGGGGTGTTGTCGGGTTTCTTCCTATAGTATGTGTATTAGTGATTAATAATCTAAAATGTTTTTAATCAGGGAGCTCGCAAAGGTACGCAAAAGTAACGGTATTTAAAGTCAAACATATAATTGTTGTATAAGAGCGGGAATATTTGATTCCCGTTTGGTTGGCAGCAATTGCGCAGAATTTATATATATATATATAGTTTTTTGACGGTAAGAGAGTGTTGACAACTGTCCAAATGTCCGCCTAGCTCTCTTACAGTCAGAGTATACGGGCTACAATAATATATAATAAAAAAATAAAAAAATAGTAGTAAATAAAATTATTTGGATGCAATATTGGGTGTGGGTGGTGGTGTAATCATTACATTTGACAAGAAAAAACTGAATACATATTATTGGTCACTATGAACTTTGAGAACATTCCCGTTTAACTGAACTTAACCTAATTTAACTTTGGATCTGTATAATAATTGAGTGCTGCTGAACCGGCTTGTCCTAAGTTTTTAGATGTGGACGAGTTCCCTCTAACTACAATCTATTTGTTTTGTCGTTTTGTCGTTGTTTTATCTGCGACTAATAACTTTTATATTTAGCCCGAAGCAAGCAAATTCCTTTCTAGATTTTAATTTGTATTTATTGACTATAATCTATTATTATTCCTTTTGGTATTGAAGGCGCAGACCCTAGTTTCGGTCCGTGAAAATGGACACAAAGTTTAGTTAATCTACTAACACGCAACACATAATAAGGTTAAGGTGAATAACGTTATAACAGAGTCTGTTATGTTTTAACGGGGAAATACAGTCCAAAAATAAACGAGCTTGTCTCGATACCATTACTTCTCAGACGAACGTGCGTTTTTAGAATAATAATTAAAAATAATTTTGGGGTATTACCAAAGCCTGGATGACCAGAACCACGTCAGGTGTACGAAAAAGTAATATTCTAAATAATAAAATGTAAGAAATTGTAACGTAAATGATCAAAAACGACTTTAATAGTGGAACATACGTCGTAGTGTTTAAAAACCAGGCTCTGTCACTTTAATAGGATTTTCCCTTTATTATTATTATTAATATTATTATAAATTTGTGAATTAGCTTATTGTCAATGTAAAGCATTATATATATAGAACGAAACTTCAAAAGAATATACTTCATATAACTGGAATTAAAAATATAATTACAGATAAATTACAAATAGAGAAATACATACTCTATAAAAACTCTTCACATAAAGAGTTTGATGAAAACTGGGCACCTTGGCAAAGATGTCTAGAAAATTAAACTTAGCCTTAATAGTTAAAAATAACTCCAATATAAGACACATACTGTGGTTGTTTATTTTGTAACCTAAATGCCAATAACGTTTGCTTTCTATATTTGGAAATATGGATTTTTCTTTTCTTCTTTACTCTCTGTCTATCTGTTTAAATTCTCTTCTATTATATATTTATTCTATCATTAATTTTGTGCTCCAAATTTGAATGCACTTTATATTTATGTATCTATTGTAAGATATACCGGCCTCGGTGGCGTCGTGGCTAGGCCATCGGTCTACAGGCTGGTAGGTTCGGATTTCTAATCCAGATACCGACTCCAAACCCTGCGTGAGTGCTCCGCAAGGCTCAGTGGGTAGGTGTAAACCACTTGCACCGACCAGTGATCCATAACTGGTTCAACAAAGGCCATGGTTTGTGCTATCCTGCCTATGGGAAGCGCAAATAAAAGATCCCTTGCTGCCTGTCGTAAAAGAGTAGCCTATGTGGCGACAGCCGGTTTCCTCTAAAACACAGTGTCAGAATGACCATATGTTTGACGTCCATTAGCCGATGATATTATCAATATATGACATTATCAATGACATTATCAATATATAAATATCTGGGGTAATATATATATATATATATATATATATATATATATATATATATATATATATATATATATATATATATATATATATATATATATATATATATATAATAATAATTATTATTATTATAATTATTATTATGTTATAATTCAGATTACATAGCACTACCCCATTCCCGTTTTGGATACATTTTCCAAAGGACACAGAGGGTAAGCCCATGTCGTGTTTGAACCTTCTGTGGATGTTAGTACATGTTCAGTGGTAGACTGATTGAAGGAATAAGGCTGGCGGTCTAAGACATAAACTGCCAAACAGCTGTCAATTTACATGCAGAGAAACAGATTAACACCATTAACGAGGGAAATAATCAAGAGAAAGTAGCACGAAGATTCGATAAATGAGTTTGTTAGGGTCTTTCTCAGTCAGAAATAAAGAAGGGTGTTGGGGGATAGGTGTGTGGGGGGGGGGGGGGGGGGGCAGTAAAATAGACTTGGGGTACACTGATACAGGGTCTTCCCTAGCCGGATATAACGGCACCACCCCGAGGTCAGAAGTGCCCATAACATCCAGTTTTTAACGAATGTATATAATATTATAGAGAATAACTGGTTACTGTCTTTAAGATATCTGTTATTTTATTTATGTTATAAAACTAACCATCTTACAAGATAACTTAACCGTTTTCTAGGATAGTAGGTTCACACGTGTTGAACCATTGCCTTACCGCCTACAATATATATATATATATATATATATATATATATACATATATACACATACATACACATACATATACATACATACACCACACACACACACACACACACACACACACACACACACACACATATATATATATATATATATATATATATATATATATATATATATCAGGGTTGAAAATTAACATGAAAACCATGGTCGCCAGCAGGGCCAGTTGAAGAAAAATCTTACTGACCCTTCTCAAATTCAACTAGCCCTCCAATTTAACTGCACAGCGAAAATCAAAACTAGAATTTTCTTTGTTTAATAACAACCATGTATAATAATAGCCATGTATATAGACCGTTTGCGTCGAAAGGAAAACGATGAATTGGCATGGAACTGCATAATGAATAAAGTTAAATTTCATATAAAAAACATATTATTAAGTTTTAAACCCCTACCAACCCAAATTACATTTTTGAAAAAAATAAATCCATTATAAATAAAAACATTTCTTTACAAATTACGATTAAAGGGACATTCCTGAGTTTGTTGCATTGTAAGATGTTTCCGACTAATAAAATATTTCTACGATTAAACTTACATATTAAATATATTTTCTTGTTTAGAATAACAGTGTCTGTACATTCAATGTGTTTCTGATCGTCTTAATATTTGTAAGTAGTCAAAATGGATTTTATATGTACGAAAAAACATATTTTAGGAAATAAAATCAAATTTAACCTAGTACAAATATTAGAACGATCAGAAACACATTTAATAGACAGCCACTAATATTTTATGCAGGAAAAATATTTGATATGTAATTACAATCGTTAAAAAGTCTATGCTAGTCGATAACATCTTAAAAATTGCAGCAAACGCAGGAATGATCCTTTAAATGATACAGATTAAATATAGTTTTTAATACAGGTGTAAAGAATTTTTTGTTAGAACAGCCAATTTATGCAGCTTCACATGCATTGTCTCTGAAGTAATCGATAATGCAGTACAAAGATACTAAAACCTTAAAAAGTAGAACTGCGCGTGTGTTAGTAAATTATCTGGGGTGGAAGTCCTCTTCATAGCGATGCAAGAGAGATGAACTTTCCAGTAAAGGATTTCCTCGGGAGTGGCTGTCATCCTATAGACAAGGCACTAGATAAAGATTGATGGAATCATCAACTATTTCGCCAAATACCCATTCGACTGCATAGTGCAGAGATACGGCCCTGATCATGTATTATGGTTTTGTCGTTCAGATTACCTTGGATGTTCCATCAATTGCCTTAAAACCTGTATCAGAAAAGATTTCACCTATGCAATTTTATAAATATATATTTTTAAATTATTATTTACACTAAAATTTTTTTATTTCAGATGGTATGGGTTTAACTTTACAATTTAATAAATCAATATGTTTTTATATGAATTTTATATTTACATGCCAATTAATTGAATTTTGGAATAATCCCTGTAGTAATGGACAATTTCATTGTTAGTGTGAGTTAAAACTACAAGATATATTTTGATTTTGTCCCAGAATAAAATACTAGTAAGCTAATTAAATAGGATTAATTTGTACCATAACATTTAATAATGTCAAAAAGTAGGTCTACTAGATAATTATGGCGTATCCAGTCCATTACAATAAGCCGACGACTTTAAAAAAAAAAAAACAAAAAAAAAAAAAAAACAGTTCAAGTGTCTGCAATACGTTTTGAGCTATATGTGTTTTCAACCGAGACCAAAATCGTAGAAGCCGAGTCTGGTCAGTCCGGCGCTGTCAAAATATAAAACATGTTCTATAATATCGTCTCCTGTCAGATTTGTTGTTCGCGCCAACATAGACGCAGTGTGGTTTGTCACATTGGTCATTCGTTTCAGTTTCAGTGCGTTTCTTTTTTAACTGATAGTACCATACACGCCAGACTCTAAAATCGATGGTCGTCCAACGTACTACTTTTGTAAAATTCTTAGTCGCCCTTAGCCAATAAAGGTCGCCACGGGCGACTGCTAATTTTCAGTTCTGATATATATATATATATATATATATATATATATATATATATATATATATATATATGATCATAACTAGTGTAAAGTAGTTCAGTCCGAAAAAAAGGATATATTTTTGGTTAGTGACCGAAATTATAGAAATTTATCTTGCCACTATATATTGCACGGTAAAATCAATTTATGTGTGAAGATAATTTTTATTTGGTATTATTTCTTTTTATTTAGTATTTTTTTTTTTTCACCATCTTTATAGTATTTTTTTTTATAAAACCATCTTCAGAGATGATATATATAAATTGTCCATGAAATACCGTGTACTTTGGAGCCGCATCCAGGACGGTAAAATCAATTTTTGTAAAGATGGTGCATAAACTTCTAAACAAAAAGGCAATTTGTATTTGTCGAAGACAAATGAGCGAGTTCTCTAGAGGAATCTGGAGCATGCTCCGCGTACAATATTTAAAATAAAGATTCTCAGAGACGCGTTTCCAGAGAAAGTTGTGAAATGTGGATGAAGGAAGGAACTATTTTATTTAACGACGCACTCAACGCATTTTATTTACGGTTATATGGCGTCGGACATATGGTTAAGGACCACACACATTGAGAGAAGAAACCCGCTGTCGCCACTTCATGGGCTACTCTGTTTGATTCGCAGTAAGGGATCTTTTATATGCACTATCCCATAGACACATGCCACGGCCTTTGATGTACCAGTCGTGGAGCACTGGCTGGAGCGAGAACTATCCCAACAGGCCCTCTGACGGGGATCGATCTCATACCAACCGTGCATCAAGCGAGCGCTTTACCACTGGGCTACGTCTCGCCCCTGTGGGTGAATGAATGAATGAATGAATAAACGATACGAGAATTAATGTTTTACGATACCCCAGCTCAAGTTAAAAAAAGTAGCAAAAACAAAAAGGCATTTCAAGCGGGTGAGGGAGGTGGGGTTAAACTCGACCTCTGTGACCCCCTCTACATCTGCCAATGAAGACTGTTGCATTCCATCACCACAATATGACAGACTGTCAGAAAACACTGACAGTTATATCTCACACCATACATTTTCAGAATAAAATCAGTGTTAAAATATGACATATGGGAGCGCAAAACAAGACCACTTCATCTCTCAAAATAAATGAAAGTGTCGAACACGTGTATATCGAACACGACCCATACGAGCACGACGCAAGACCACTCCATCTCTGAAACTAAATGAAAGTGTCAAATTATATATATGACCCATGCAAGGACGACACAAGACCACTCCATCCTTGCTATACAGACAGCAGTAGGTCAGTTATTTTAAATCCCTTAGTCATTTCTGATGTAGTCTCGGTCTCACGAATACGCATCTCTTTTTAATACCTCGTTACTTAAGGTCCACGGCTATTACAATGAGACACGCAATTATGAAATGTTGTCTAGTGTACCAAAAGTCTTGTTTCATCAAGAATGTCCATCGATCGAAACTGGGTCATAAGCGTACGAGGGGGGGGGGGGGGGGGGGGGGGGGGGGGGGGGGGGGGGGGGGCTCATATTCGGGGGAAATGTGCTAATCAGAGACCGTTTTATCATGTATTTCAATCATTCTACCCTCAAAATTAGTTGTACTCCATGTAAATATGCGTAGTGATTCGTTTGTACCCTATATAGCTGTTTGGCAGTAATGCTAATTTAAATAAATGTTGTTATCAAGATTCGGGCATTTTGGTTTAATTCAGGCAAAAATCAGCATGCCCACTACAAAAATGGAAGCCCGTACGCTATTAACAGTTGTTTTTTGCTGTTCTTAAGGTAAAAAAAAAACTTAACTAAAGCAAAATGACCAAGATTGCTATCGTTATACTAAGACTTATCAAAAGTTGAAGCTGACCAATGCCTGAGATTTTACATTTGTGACAAACACAGACATGCAATAGTTTTTTTTTATTGGCCCAAAAATGCCAATAGTGTCAGTGATAACATTAAATATAATACATAAGGAGTATATGTTCAGATTGATTGTACATTTTTTTCATAGAAGAGAGAGAGAGAGAGAGAGAGAGAGAGAGAGAGAGAGAGAGAGAGAGAGAGAGAGAGAGAGGGTGAGAGAGAGAGAGAGAGAGAGAGAGGGAGAGAGAGAGAGAGAGAGAGAGAGAGAGAGAGAGAGAGAGAGAGAGAGAGAGAGAGAGAGAGAGAGAGAAGAGAAAGAAAGAAAGAAAGAGCGGAGAGAGAGAGGAGAGAGATATATTAAGTAAACCAGGACAGCAAGACAGTTCTAACATTAATAAAGCATACACTTCATGCAATACCTTTTTTGCTGTGACGTCGCAACATATCCAGCGAGCCTGTTTTAGAGACATGTCCCGGGAAATAGGAAAGGTGAGCCCAACAAAGTCGTACTTGAACCACCAGTGAATACAAGCACGCGTCAAATGCGGTGCGGGATTTAGATCAGTCGTTAAAGCGCCCGCCTGAGATGTTTAAGTTGTAGGATCGAACCTTCTCGGCGGATATATATTACTTTTTCCCATCCCAACCAATTCCCCAAAACTAGTGTCAAAGGCAATGGTTTGTGCTGACCTGTCTGTGGGAAAGTGCATATAAAAGATCTCTTGGTGCGAATAAAAAAACTGAAGCGAGTTTCCTCAGACCAGAAAACTTTAATGTCTGGTTAATTGACTGTTCGCGACACAAGGATCGACAGATATCTCTATTAGTAGCAAGTGGTCTTTTTTAATTCACCATCCCATAGACAGGATAACACATACCACTGCCTTTTTATACCAGTCGTGGTGCCACTGGCTGGAACGAGAAATAGACCAATAAGCCCACTGACGGCGATCGATCCTAGACTAACCGCGCATCGGTTGAGCGCATTACCAAGGAGCATTATGGACAAGAAAACCAATTAAAGGCGCACACCCTATTTTCAACTCTTAAACACGGACACTAAGTTAAGTTAATCTACAAACCTGTAACACATTTGGATAAAGTTACAACAGAGTGAAAGAACAGTCTGTGACGTTAAAACCGAAAAGTATCCGTAAAATAATAGACTAAAAAAAGAAAGAAATGTTTTATTTAACGACGCACTCAACACATTTTATTTACGGTTATATGGCGTCAGGCATATGGCTAAGGACCACACAGAGTTTGAGAGGAAACCCGCTGTCGCCACTACATGGGTTACTCTTTCCGATTAGCAGCAAGGGATCTTTTATTTGCGCTTTCCACAGGCAGGATAGCACAAACCATGGCCTTTATTGAACCAGTTATGGATCACTGGTCGGTGCAAGTAGTTTACACCTACCCATTGTGCCTTGCGGAGCACCCACTCAGGGTTTGGAGTCGGTATCTGGATTAAGAATCCCATGCCTCGACTGGGATCCGAACCCAGTACCTACCAGCCTGTAGACCGATGCCTAACCACTACGCCACCGAGGCCGGTTGAAAAAATAGACTAGAACGTGAATCAATAACCGCTACTTCTCAGTTGCATGTGCGTTTTCAGAAATATGAAACATGTATTTTGTGATATTAGAAACAACAGGATGGCCAGAAACACTTCGCTTCTACGGAAACGGATAATCTAAACAATAAAATATAAGTAATGTTTGATTTCAGTGATCATAAACGGCTCTAATAGTGAAACATATGCTGTAGGTTAAAAAAAAAACTAGGGTCTGTCCCTTTAAGAATGTTCATTTTAGGTTAAATTCACATACCTCTGTTGTGACATGGACGCCCCCTAGCGAGATAAATCCCAGCAATATGATTGGAACCCAGCAGAAGAAGTCAGTCATGACGATGAGAGTCATCCTTCGCGCCATCGCCCGGTCCGTCTTCGACTCGGGGGTCCGCACTGCATTCCTCGTTTTCTTGGCCACGAAAAACATCCACAGATACGACAGAAATAT
Organism: Gigantopelta aegis; assembly: GCF_016097555.1. NCBI lineage: Eukaryota > Metazoa > Mollusca > Gastropoda > Neomphalida > Peltospiridae > Gigantopelta > Gigantopelta aegis. Next base: position 24,482,550 of record NC_054705.1, read on the forward strand.
CGCCATGAAAGACACGAAATTGATCGCTAGAAACACAGCCACCGAGTACTCCCATCCGGGCGGTTTGGCCGGTGTCACGTGCAGAGCGAGACACACGCCCGAGCGGCCATAGAAGTGCTCAAAATAGTTCAAACCGACCAATGGCAGGAGAGATATGATGAACACCAGCACCCACATCGAGGCCATGACGATGGACGCTTCTTTAAGGCCCAGACGTTTGAATTTGAGCGGGAATATTATGCAGATGAGCCGGTCAAGGGTTATGACGGTGAGCGTGAAGACGGACAGCTCGCTGGAGAAGGTGGAGATGAAGCCGGCGAAGCGACACAGGTTGCTCTCCTTCCAGAACTTGTCGTGCACGATGTAGACGCCGCGGTAGTAGGAGTCGACGACGGCGATGATCATCAGGTACACGCCCATGAAGAAGTCGCCGATGGCGAGATTTGTGATGAGGAATGAGTGCACCTGCAATGATAATTGATTTCGTTTTGACCATTAACATAATATTTCGTTTCTGTTTGACTGATTGAAAACTTCTTTTATTGCTTATAATGTATTCCAATAGGACTGGACGTATTATCCTACATTCTGTTAAAGACATCATGTCGGTAATATTTAAAACATGTTTTAAACACTTAGAGAAGATTGTTCAGTGTGTGTGTGTGTGTGTGTGTGTGTGTTGTGTGTGTGTGTGTGTTGTGTGTGTGTGCGCTCGCGCGTGCGTGCGTGTGTGTCAGTGTATGCGGTCGTCAATGCTTCAGTGTCTGACTGGAATAGTGATTTTCTTCCTTAACCCCACCAACATGTGCATCATTATGCATTATTTTTCTCTAGTATACAGTACCCAATTGAGATATCACTGGCTGTGTCCGAAGTATCAAATAAGCTTCAGCGTCACTGAAGTTCTGAACGTTCTGAAATTGTATCGGTGTGCGCGAAAAACGAAATCCGGAAGTAAATTTATCTGTGGGCGCTTCTTAAACGCGGATGCCGAAATTGCTTTGCAATTGCACAAGTGCGCATGAACATCGGTGCAATTTCGTACGAAAAAACGGAAGTAAATTCATCTAGTGGACGCTGCTTAAACGCGGAGTGGCTATAATTGCCTGCAATTGCACAAGTGCGTGCGAACATCGATGCAATTCCTTACGAGAAAATGACACGCGCAAGTCTGGAATGCATTGCCTAGTTTACGTTCAGAAATGAAACTACGTTGAATTTTTTTTACTTTTCTTACATGTGGTAACCTCCCGGTAACCTGAACGACCGTTCTCGACTATTTCGACGCCTGATTATATATATATATAAATATATATATATATATATATATATATATATATATATATATATATATATATATATATATATATATATACACACGTACATGAATTAATTACTTTAAAAAAATATATATTAAAACATTTTGTATTAACCTATAAATGTCGCACACAACAGACTTAGCACTGAACCAAATAAAACCCGCGGGTCAAAGATGGAATTAACCCAGACTTTTAATAGTGCAGTTAATACTACCAGAACTGTCATTGATGATATGACAGCGTTTTTTTTTATGTCCAAACAAATTAGTCATAGTTTGGTGGATACATTGCATAAAGTGTTTTTAACCATGTATGTTAATATTGTCGCCTATGGTACTTTATTTGGCATAGTACAACCTATATACATACCTTTCCCCCTCTGATGTCACGCGCTCTCCAGCCAATTACGAGCAAGTTTCCGAACGAGGCCACCATGCCTAGAACCCAGATGCTGATTCTGAGCACGTAGTTGGACATGAGATCCTCGCAAGAAGAGAACTCGTCGGGCTCTGGATAGCACTGGCTCACCCCCTTGGCCAGACAGCAGAACCGGTACTCGTCAGAATACCTGCAATGTTAATCAACATATGCTAAAATCATACTACCAACTGTCACGACGGAGTTGGCCAACTCGCCGATATCACGACTTCTACGCCCGTCCAGTTACTACTAAATTCGATTCTCGTCATATGTAACTCCTACAACCGATTAGTTGTTAATGTGAGCGCACTCGTCATAAATCGAATTGGTCAACTTCGTCGTGACAGTTGATAGGTTGAGACTAGCATAACATCTTAATTTTGTCAACTTTCTCTTTACTGGCATACGAATATTATTTGGTGCGGGACCTAGCCCAGTGATAAAACGCTCGCTTGATGCGTGGTCGGTCTAGGATCGGTCCCCGTCGGACGGCCCATTGGGTTATTTCTCACTCCAGCCAGTGCACCACGATTGGTACATCAAAGGCCATAGTATGTGCTGTTCTGTCTATGGGATGGTACATATAAACGATTCCTTGTTACTAATGGAAAAATATAGTTGGTTTCTTTTTTAAGACTATGTCAAAATTACCAAATGTTTGACATCCAATAGCCGACGAGTAATAAATCAATGTGCTCTTGTGGTGTCGTTAAACAAAACAAGAACTAAAAAACAACAACACGAAAACTATTTAGTATTTTGTATAGGAAGGACAAGCAATACATGTACACTTTTTCGTTTGAGCTTTCCTTTAACTGGTTCACACAGGGGCAGGTGCAGCCTTTTTCTAGGAAGGGGGTACAACGTTTAGAAAAGGGCATTTCCAGTATTAATATAAGGAGATGCAGCCAACGTTTAGAAAAGGGCATTTCCACTATTAATATAAGGAAGGAGATGCAGCCAACGTTTAGAAAAGGGCACCTAAAATATCCAAAATAAAGTAACATGGATTATCTATATGGTAATCCTCCTTTTATTTCAACTTGTGTTCATGCTTATATCCAATTAAGGTTCTAAGCACGCTGTCCTGGACACACACCTCAGCTATCTGGACTGTCTGTCCAGGAGAGTGAGTTAGTTGTTAGTTGGTTAGTGAGAGAGAAGAGGCGTGTAGTGGCCTTACACCTACCCATTGATCCCTTAAGTACTCGCTCTGGGTTGGAGCCAGTACCGGGCTGCGAACCCTGTACCTACGTATACCAGTATGTAGTCCGATGGCTTAACCACTGCGTCACCGAGGCCGGTGGTAATCTTCCACAGAAAAATCAAACTGACGTAACACCCTCCTCTTGAATCCGCGTCTGCATAAGGGGTTTTTGTGGCTGTTTTGTTTGACTAGTTTATACAGAAAGGACAAACAGTACGTATTCAGTATGTCAACTTACATGTGGCAGGGTTAAGAACTTTTTCGTTTGGACCGGCCTCGGTGGCGTCGTGGCAGGCCATCGGTCTACAGGCTGGTAGGTACTGGGTTCGGATCCCAGTCGAGGCATGGGATTTTTAATCGAGATACCGACTCCAAACCCTGAGTGAGTGCTCCGCAAGGCTCAATGGGTAGGTGTAAACCACTTGCACCGACCAGTGATCCATAACTGGTTCAACAAAGGCCATGGTTTGTGCTATCCTGCCTGTGGGAAGCGCAAATAGAAGATCCCTTGCTGCCTGTCGTAAAAAAGAGTAGCCTATGTGGCGACAGCGGGTTTCCTCTAAAAACAGTGTCAGAATGACCATATGTTTGACGTCCAATAGCCGATGATAAGATTAAAAATCAATGTGCTCTAGCGGCGTCGTTAAATAAAACAAACTTTACTTTTTTCGTTTGGTAAAATGTGATATGAGAAGAACACACGCACAATAATAAAGTTTCGTGATTTCAGCTTACTCGTCTGACATAAGAACGTTGTTTTTCTTGTGTAATATTTTATATAAGAAGACCACACACATTAGTTTCATAATTTCATCTAGATCATAACTGACGTAAGGAATATTAGTTTTGGAACTGAAAACCAAAATGGTCTACTTACAGGGTTTCAAGCCGAGGTATTCCGTGGAAGACATTTTGTTCAATCAGCTCGATCTTATTACCAGAGATATCCCTAAAAATAAAGTGCAAATTGATCTAAAATCTTTTTAAATGCATCCTTAAAATAAACTTCCAAAAACAAAATCAATAGTGGTGACCTATCTTGTTTTGAGCTAGTAGGTATCATCATCATCGCCATCAACATCAACATCATCACCATCACCATCATCATCATCATCATCACCATCACCATCATCATCACCATCATCATCATCATCATCATCATCACCATCACCATCACCATCATCATCATCATCAACATCATCACCATCACCATCATCATCATCATCACCATCATCATCATCATCATCATCATCATCACCATCATCATCACCACCATCATCATCATCATCATCATCATCATCATCATCATCATCATCACCTTCATCACCAAACTCACCATTTTGAATATTGCTATATCTTTATATTTTATCCATTTTCACAGATAATGTTCCACACCAAAGTCCTATTGAATCTTTTCAAAACAAATCTATAATCACTTGTATTAAAATAACATTTTAATACAAAAATTAACAAATGAAAATTCTCTGACATCATTTTGTGTGTTTGCCAAATTGTGATTTTTATTTTCCCGATTATGAGTGCCGACTGAGGTAATACACATATTTGCAACATGGGGTGACTAAGACATACAGCGTGAGAAGGTTGTCGAGACCGTTGAATGTTCCGTCTGCGATGAAGCTGATGTCGTTGTGCGAGAGATTCCTAAAATAAAACATAAAACTGATAATTATTGTACAGAATGTTATTACATGCCATAATAAAGCCATAAAGGACGTAAAGGTCACACAGAATCAAAATAAATTGTTATGCAATAAACCTTTTACCAACAAAACACACAAATACCGATTTTGGTTTTATGTTAGGAAGTAACTAATCATCGATCTATCGATCCATCCATCCATCCATCCATCCGTCTATTGTCCTCGAGTCTAAGGAAATCAATACATTTTATTTACGGTTATATGACGTCGGACATAAGGTTAAGGACCACATATATATTGAGAGAGGAAATCCGCTGTCGCCACTTAATGGGCTACTCTTTTTGATTAGCAGCAAGGGATCTTTTATATGCACCACCCACATACAGGATAGTACATGCCACAACCGTTGTTACACTAGTTGTGGAACACTGACTGGAAGGAGAAATAGCCCAATAGGCCCACCAACCCTCTAGCCTAAGAGTCAGAATTACCCGATCTTACAGTCCCTGTAACTGCCAAGTTAACGGTTTTCTTCCACTAAAAGAACTGAGCAAAACCCAGCATATATTTGGTTCACTATTAAGATGTATAGATGATGAATGAGTTTGTTATTCCATTTATTACCCGACTATTGTTTTTCTCTATAAACCTTTTATTTTCCATATCCCTACATGTACATGTACATCACACACACACACACACACACACACACACACACACACACACACACACACGCACACACACACGTATTGATAAACATTGTAAACAATGTTGCTATAAGTTTGCATTTTATTCATGTTCGCAGACATTTTTCAAAATCCAAAATTCTATTCGCACTGTTACAAAATATATAATGAATTGTATTAATTTGTTTTATTCGCCAGGTTGCCCACTGGGATACTAAACCAGTGCAACGCATGACAAACGGCTTTGTCGTCGCTCATCAGAGAAATGGTTGGCGATGTGTACTCACAAGGCGTAAAGATTGCGTAGACCCAGAAATGCGTTCTGAGGAAGAACCGTGAGAGTCTGGTAACTCAAGTCTCTGTGGAAATAGATTGAAAGCATATTACGTAGTAATTGAAATTAAAGTAGTATTACATCAGCTCTAGTATATGCGTGCATGGCACAGGTTAGGAGACATGCTTTATTATCCACATAGTTCAAGATATTCTGGGAAATATACCCAGTATGACCCACGTGTGTCATAATGATTTCACGTGCACAACGAATGACGTAATTTTGTGAAGCGACGTCATAACTTAATGCGGCTTCCCCAGTGTAAACACTTCCCAAACTGACGTGATTTCGTTGTCTCGTTTTAGTTACGTTCAAAACGTTTTGACATTGTCTTAGCTTATTATTCACGAAAATAATTTTTTGGATAATGTGGATAATAAAGAAATTATTACACTCGCGTGTGAATCGTACTGATTTTACGAAAATTCGTGTTAGGATCCTGACACTCGTTTCGTAAAGTCAGTACGATAGACAAGCTCGTGTAATAATCTCTATTTATGAAACACTTCAAGGGAGAAGTAGATGTAAAATGACAACTTAAAGAAGTCACTGGATGTGAAATGACTGCAGAAGTAATGCAAAATTCTTGAAGGATAAGTATGCAAAAGCAAACCATTAAAAGGAACCACACATGCAAAATGAATGGTTGACCATACAGTAAACATATTCATTTTCAAACACTCATACATCGTATGTGTATAGTGTATGTAAAATGATTACTAAAAGAAGTAATGTAAAATTCTTGAAGGATAAGTATGCAAAAACAAACAATTAAAATAAGCTACACATTCAATATGAATAGTTGACCATACAGCAAACATATTTATTTTTAAAAAAAACTCTTACATCGTATGTGTATATTGTATGTAAAATATTTGCTAAATGAAGTAATGCAAAATTCTTGAAGGATAAGTATGCAAAATCAAACAATTAAAAGGAGCAACGCATGCAGAAAAAAATATATTAATGTTTAAACATATATCACATGTGAATATTCATTTTAATTGATTAAATTGTATCAAAATTACTTTGTAAGACAACACAGCATGTCACCCAAACCTTGGCATGGCCAAATGATTTGGTCATAATACATTTAACAATAATAAAAAATAACAGCTGAATAGAATAAACATGTTCTCCACAAATGGTCGAAAATAGTAATTATATGAGAAAAGTAGTGGAATAAAAATAAATAGTCAAAAGCAGAAATAAACAACGATACGAGAAGTAATATGTGTGTGTGTGTGTGTGTGTGTGTGTGTGTGTGTGTGTGTGTGTGTGTAGTATATAACATGCTGAAACTAAAAAGTTTGTAGAATACTATGCCAAATAAATGGAAATAACAGTTTTCTTCTTTGCAAAATTATTATTGTAATGAAGTAATAGTATGCAAAATAAATAATGTAACAAATTAATTTTTATGCATAACTGTTAAAAGTAATATAGTGCAAAGTAAATAGTGTAACAATATAAACGCATGCAAAAGAAATAAATAGTGTACATTAAAGGAAACAAAAGCCTACAAAATAATTTGTACAACGAAGCAATATGATCGAAAAGAAATAAGGCAATGAACTAAACGCAAGCAAAACCGACAGTGTAACAAAGTAATAGTATCCAAAAAACATATAACAGAATGTTTTACTTACAGTGATCGCAAATGAGAAAGACCAAGAAATGCATCAGGGTGAATTGATTCAATCTGGTTACCTTGGAGATAACTGAAGACACAAAAGATAGAAATAGTTATGATTAAAGTTACGGACTCCGGTTACCATATGATAACATCGTTTATCATTGCGAAATACAACCTCAAAAGCATGTTTTAAAAACTCTGTATGTGTACCAAACAAAACAGGAATAACAATTCTATAGGCTTAAATAATAATAAAACAAAGTATTCTAGAGACTGCACCTATAAGACAACATGTGTTATCATTTGCATTGTCAACAAATGTTGAGTGTAAAAAAAACGCCCTAATATGTCAATATCGTTCTATATGCATTTTGTAATAATTGTTTTTCAGTTAATTACATGTACTAGGTTTCATGTGATTTTTTAAATATTAAAAGAAAACACTCCACTGTGTACAGAATAAAAGCATAATGTATAAAATTCACTAAAAACATCTTTTTACATTAATAAAAGTATAATGTATAAATTCACTAAAAACATCTTTTTAGATTAATAAAAATATAATGTATAAAATTCACTAAAAACATCTTTTTTAGATTAATAAAAGTATAATGTATAAAATTCACTAAAACATATGTTTTGCAGATTAATAAAAATATAATGTATAAAATTCACTAAAAACATCTTTTTTAGATTAATAAAAGCATAATGTATAAGATTCACTAAAACATATGTTTTGCAGATTAATAAAAGCATAATGTATAAACTTCACTACGTACACATGTTTTGCAGATTAATAGAAGCATAATGTATAAACTTCACAACGTACACATGTTTTGCAGATTAATAGAAGCATAATGTATAAACTTCACAACGTACACATGTTTTGCAGATTAATAGAAGCATAATGTATAAACTTCACTACGTACACATGTTTTGCAGATTAATAGAAGCATAATGTATAAACTTCACTACGTACACATGTTTTAAGTTGACCAGTCCTATAAAGGTTGCATTCCTTAACATTCTCAGCTGGTTGTTTTGTAGGTTCCTGTTAAAAAGAGAATGATTTTAAAACAATAATATACTTTACGTAGACTATTTTTTTGTTAAGGAATGGCTGCTTTCAGCTGTGGCAGATAAACTGACTGTATTATGCTGCAGACGATCTAACAATCCAAGGCCGAATTTACAAAACTTGTTTATGTTTTTTTGTTTTTTTTTAATCAAATTCAGTTATTCAAGCATTGGAAATATAATTATAAAGTTGCACGCATGTATGACAAAAACAGAGGGAGGGAGGGAGGATTCGTCACGAGTATTTTTTAATATGGAAAATATCAACCGAGTCTATGTTAATCTGTACCGATTAACTAGACGAGGTTGATATTTTATATATTAAAAAATACGAGTAGCGAATTCTATTTATCCTATAACACTTCTAAAATAACATTTCAATTTAAAAAAAAAGTGTAAATCACAGTACTAAAGTCGCCGCCATCGATAATATGACCTCATCACGATTAGCACAGATTAGTTTGACGTAACGCATTTTAAACAAATCTTTGAAAACGTTACGCTTAGGTACACGGGTCTTGTTGGCTTGTAAGCAAATGACCCATTCTCAGCAACACATTACCTAGAGACCTTGCAAATTTGCATACCATTATTAACCGGGTTAATAAAGTAAATTATGACATGGGTTTATGACATGGATATCATGGGCAAGTTATAGGATATATATATATATATATATATATATATATATATATATATATATATAAACCATCGCTGCTGCTACTGCATCGAGACAAGTGGTGGGGGCCACATGCCCCCTTGAACTCCCCACCCCACGTTACCCACTTCCTACGCCAATGAGTTACAAAGAACGATCTCCACATTACTTCACTAAAATTATGAATCGCCTAAATGACGACACGGTAAAATAACAAAAGAAAGAAATAGGCCAGCGCTTTCGCTTCAGTAGTATATTTAGATCTGTGTCAAATACTGGACCGTTAATATTAAATATACATCTAACGATATCGATATTTCTTCAACGAAATTAAAGATCACCTAAATTAAGAGGCGGAAAATACCAAAAAGGAAGAAATAAATGGCCGACACTTGGATTCTTTCAGCTGGGACAATTCCAACCTTGAATATAATGATTCTAATGAATAATGCAGTTGCTGGCTTCCACAGTGGCCGTATATTTTAGTATTAATCAGATAAAGCAAACCATCATAGTTTATTGCTGTCAAAGATGTGGTAAACACAAGACGCGACTTAGTCATCACACTAAACCGTGTTCACAGCGAGTCTTCTAACAACTACCGCTTACAGAGTGGACAGCCTCCATAGCGATTTGAAACAGCCTTCAGGGATGATGGAAATCGAGTTGTTACTCAGGTCCCTGCAATGTAATGGAGTACATTAACACACATATCACTGTAGATATTTGGTAACATTATTATTGAGTCGACCGTAGACACTTACATCCCCATTTATTCCTACCCCCACAACAGGTACGTAGCAAATATACCATTGCTGGAAATATAAAAATTTCATAATATGTGGTCAAACACAAAATATTCACGCAAAACATGTTATCAGCTTAAAATTACCTGCCCCGTTCATTATAATTATTACCTTCATCATCTCATCATCATCATCATCATTCATTCATTGTCAAAATTCAAAGATTATTATCAACGGTGCGGGACGTAGCTCAGTGGGGTAAAGTACTCGCCTTCTGCATCATCGGTCTGGGATCGATCCCCGTCGGTGGACCCATTGGGCTATTTCTACTTTCTGCCAGTGAACTATGACTGATATACCAAAGGCCGTGGTATGTACTATCATATCTGTGGATTGGAGAAAACAAAAGATCCTTTGCTACTAGCCGGTGCCTCATGACTGGTTTATCAAAGGCTGTGGTATGTGCTGTCCCGTCTGTGTCAAAGTGCATACAAAATAACCCTTACTGCTAACAAAAAAATGTAGTGGATTTCCTCTTTAACATTATATGCCAAAATTACCAAATGTTTGACATCCAATACCCGATAATTAATAAATCAATCTGCACTAGTGATGTAGTTAAACAAGACACACATTTTAATAATTATTATCATTACTACCATGATCACTGAACACAAGATAAAGTGACAGGTAGACCTACAGGTATGAGAGTCGGTCCAGGCCGTGGAATGTGTCCTCCGTGAGGGTATCATTGAACAGGTTGCTGCCAAGACGACTGCAAAATAGATGTGTGTGTGTGTGTGTGAAACATTCATGTACAAATATATACATCATACAATATTATCTACAAATCCAAGTACATAGGATCCGAGGAGAGCAAGGAACATATATATCCTCGAGAAAGGGCAAAATCTACTTTTAAAACAGAGCAAAAAGTATCATCCAAAAACTGTTTTCCAGATGCTAATAAATTCCATTTAAATCCATTCAAATTTAGACATTCCATTGTTGTCCCCCGCCCTCCCTTTATTCGAGTCCTCCACTCACAAAAGAGCGGGACGTAGTCCAATGGTAAAGCGTCCGCTTGATGCGCGTTCGGTCTAGGATTGATCGGTGGGCTCATTGGGCTATTTCTCATTCCAGCCAGTGCACCACGACTGTTGTAACAAAGGCCGTGCTATGTACTATTCTGTCTGTGGGATGGTGCATATAAAAGATCCCTCGCTGCTAATCGGAAAGAGTAGCCCATGAAGTGGCGACAGCAGGGTTCCTCTCTCTCTATATATCTGTGCAATACTGACCATATGTCTGACGCCATATAACTGACACTAAAATGTGTTGGGTGCGTCGTTAAATGTAACACTTCCTTCCTTCCTTCATCTCACAACAAATATCATTCCTGCGTGCCTACAAACGTCTTAATACAATAGCTGCTAAAACGAAACAGAGAACCAACATTAATATATATCTATTTTGTGAAAGTCATTGTGTTACTGTACAATTTGAATGGAGATTTTCAAAGTTTGAAATAATCAAATTACTAGATTAGTATCTGTATATCTTAAAGGCACACTGTCACATTTTTAAGGACCTTATTTCTCTAAAAATGGATAATAAATAAAAATTACATTAATAATTATTGTTGGAAACCAAATCTAGCTTTCGCATCACCTTAACTGAATCATGATGGAGTGAAATCCATGTCATCCCTCTCGACAATTTTAGTTTTTGAATTATGGACCATTGCCATAATTCAATTATTTTTACAAAATGTCATTCATAAATGGAGTATGGTGGTTATGAACATGGTTGAATAATGTACAATTAGGACAAATCAAATTATATTTGTTCAGGTAATACTTTGTTAGACCATTAAATAGGTCAGTGGTCTGTGACAATATGCCTTTAATAATAATACATGTATATCGTTTATTATAAAGATAAATCACCATGTAACAATCACAATATCTAAGTCAGTATTAAATAAACTACATACATCAGACCCATTATTGGTGTCACAACTTGGTATCCGGAACAAATTTTAGTTTGCCCACCACTCGCCTTTTGAAACAATCCCACTACTACTGGCAAATCGGAAATTACGGTGAAGTTATCCCCCCATAATTTGATCTACATCATAAATGTCCGCATCAAGTCCCCTCAGCCTATCCGCTACTAGAAACTGGAACTTAAGTTTTAAGAGCCCGAAATGTCCCAACTGCCCAAGATGGCGGAGTTAGGATATTCGTCATTTGAGCTGAGTTCACGGAGGCAATAACACGTCCGATCTAAATTTATACTATTAATTTATAGGTAGCCGTACAGTAAATAGTATCTGAGTGGGTCAAAGTTCGAAGTGCACCCAACTTTTCATCCCACAGTTGAGGCTACCGGTCCTGCGATTGGTCATAAATAGGAGAGTGTTTATTGTGATACAATGTTGTTTCATCTGGCCAGTAGTTTAGTTTGAACTAGTGTCAGAGTACCAACTACCACTGCGATTGAACCATGTGTGGGGTCCTGCTAAAAATAACATGATCATTTTTGTAGTCATACACGCTACCCGTTAAGTCTAAAATGAGTAGCTTAACCCCCCAATGTTTTCTGGTTCACTTTAAGGGTGAGACGTGATAGTGTTTATATCCGTGGTGTATACTAGTATGTCGATTGACACGCTGCAGGTAGGAGTTTTAGCCACATATGTTACCATTGAGGTCTACGGGAGTTGATTAGATAGTATACATTTCATTTGTTTATCTCCTCCAGGTGGTAAATAACAACGTTTTGTGGTCCCAGTGCACAGATCCTTTAAGGACCGTTAAAGGGACATTCCTGAGTTTGCTGCATTGTAAGATGTTTCCGACTAGTAAAATATTTCTACGATTAAACTTACATATTAAATATATTTTCCTATTTAGAATATCAGTATCTGTATATTCAATGTGTTTCGAGTCGTCTTAATATTTGTAAGAATCCCAAACTGGATTTTGTCTTCAAAATAATTTCGTACGTAAGTAAAATCTTTTTTAGGAAATAAAATGAAATTTAACCCAGTACAAATATTAGAACGATCAGAAACACGTTTAATATACAGCCACTAATATTTTATACAAACAAAATATATTTCATATGTAATTACAGTCGTCAAAGTATCTGTTAGTCGATAACATCTTTAAAAATTCCAGCAAACTCAGGAATGTTCCTGTAAGAAACTGAAGGTAGAAGCAGAAGAAGAGTAATTTGGGCTGGTGGAGGAGGTAAGCCCTAAGTTTACCTACAACTTGGTTTGTCCGTCCCGGATGGCGTGATGTAGCACCGCGGGCAGGCTGGTGAGGCCCCGCCCCTCACAGTTCATTTCCTCGTTCTCACACATACACACCTCGAACTTGTAGGGGCACGTGTACGCTGTGGAGACAAATAGGCCACATTAAGGGATGTTCCACAGTTGACCATGTGGGGCGAAGGCGGTGTATGTGCGTTTTGTGTGTGTATATATACATGTTTGTTTGTTTGTTTGTGTGTGTGTGTGTGTGTGTGTGTGTGTGTGTGTGTGTGTGTTGTATGTATGTGTGTATGAGTATATATATACTGAACAAAAAAAGAAGCTTCCGATTTGTACATATAGTATTTGTTGTGTTAAAGAATTCATTGTGTAATGAAATTATATAGGTAGTATTAGCCTTGAGCTGTATTATCAGAATTCATGAATTTTATCGATTATTTTTGCACTGTTAATCGTCGACAACGTGAAATTCAATTTGCACGTGCATGCATGGTTCGACATGTAGTATTCGGTCAATTTGTTTTACTTGTCTTACTGACATTGTTGTCAAGTGAACGAAAACGCTTCAAAATGTGTAACAAAATTAACGTTTTTTACATTGTAGCATTTTGAGTATGCCAAGAATACCCAATAATTTACGCGAACGGGCGATTGGCATGCTTGATGCTGGCATGACGACAGAAGACGTTGCAAGGCATGTTGGTAGTTCTAGTCGAGCGATACGAAATCTTCGCGTAAGATTTCGAACGACAGGAAGCACCAACGACTTGCCACGTCGTGGACGTCCGCGTGTTACAACGCGTGGTCAAGACCGCTATATCATGAACACGCATTTGTGCAATCGATTCCAAACTGCCACTGCTACTGCTGCTAACACACCTGGGCTTCATAATAACCGAATCAGTGGGCAAACTGTTCGTAATCGTCTGCGGGAGAACGACTTACATGCACGACGTCCTTACGTCGGATGCGTTTTAACGCAACGTCATCGTCTAAATCGTCTTAATTGGGCACGTGTACACACTCGTTTGATACGGCGACGCTGGAATACCGTTCTTTTTTCGGATGAATCCAGATTTTCTTTACAATGTGGTGATGGCAGGGTGCGCGTTTACCGTAGGGGGAATGAACGCTATGCTGACTGTTGTGTTCTTGAACGATATCGTTTCGGGGGTGGGGGTTGTGTCATGGTCTGGGCAGCCATTGCCCATGGTTATCGTTCACCACTAGTCGTCATTGATGGCAATTTAAATGCTCAACGTTACCGCGATGACATTCTCGCTCATCACGTCATTCCTCTGTTCCATAACAACGCCAACATCTCGATTTTCAGCATGATAATGCCACCTCTCATACAGCTAGAGACACTGTAAATTTTCTTAGGACAAATAACATTGATTTCGTTGATGACTGGCCCGCTAAAAGTCCTGATCTCAACCCCATCGAGCATGTATGGGATAGTCTGGACAGACGATTGAGGCGTCGTCCCAACCCACCCGCTAACGTCAACGAACTTCGTCAAGCGCTCATTCAGGAATGGAACAATATTCCACAGGCAGAAATCAACACTTTAGTCATTTCTATGCGCCGGCGATACACTGCAATGGTCAATTCAAGAGGTGGTCATACCCGTTATTAAGTGGGTGGGGTTTTTTTTTAACCCCTACCACACTTAGTCAACATTTCTCCCAGTTTCTGTTAACGTATGGCCATGATTTTTACACCAAACGATGCATCATGGAACACTCTTTAAACGCATATATAACAATTATTCCCCCGGTTTGTTTTCATCAAGTTATGTTCAAGCAAAGTTAGCGGAAGTTTCTTATTTTGTTTAGTATATATATATATATATATATATATATATGTGTGTATATGTGTGTGTGTGTGTGTGTGTGTGTGTGTGTGTGTGTGTGTGTGTGAGTGAGTGTTGTAAGTGTGAGTGTGTGCGTGAGTGTGTGTGTGTGTGCGTGCGTGTGTCCGTGTAGCTCGAGTACTCTGACCGTAAGAAAGCTAGACGGACATGTGGACAGTTATGACGCTCTCATTACGGCCATAGTCAGAGAACACTGTATATCAAACCTGCGCAATTTGTGCCTACCAAACGGTAGTAAAATAAATCCCGCTCTAATACAATTTTGATGTTTAATTGACCTTTCAAGATCATTTTCAAGTTGACTGATAAACTTTCACATATTAATCACTAATACACACAATACATAATAAAGCCGACAGCACACCCTTTCAATAATGTTTCGGTTAAATATGTAGGAATCTTTGACTACTGTTTGGTAGGCATAGATTGCGCAGTTTCGATATACAGTTTTCTGAAAGGAAAGAAGGGAAAGAGACGATACAGAGAAAGGAAGACATACCGAGAGAGAGAGAGAGAGAGAGAGAGAGAGAGAGAGAGAGAGAGAGAGAGAGAGAGAGAGAGAGAGAGAGAGAGAGACAGACAGACAGACAGACAGACAGACAGACACATAATCTGAAAAAATTAGAGACACTTAAAATATAGACACAGAGAACAGAAGTATTTCAATGATAGTGACACCACGTCTTTTTGTAATATATTATATCTAGTTAATAAACATTCAAAATAAATTATTAATTTTAAAAAAAAGAACATTATGCAACCGTCTCACAGCTATTTCCCGATGATTAGGGGCGTACTACGCTGCAATACTTACGACACGGCCGCTCGTCCCAGAAGGTCATGGTACAGTCTAGGTGAGAGTCACAGACTTGCTCAGCGTCAATACAGTAGCTGCTGCGACATTTAAACTGATCGGAGCGACACACCCACAGGGCTGAGGAAATAAAGGAAAGGAACGTTTATTTAAAGACACCAACACACTGTTTAGTTCGATGTTAGGAGAGAAAGGCAATCCGTGTCCAATGGTATCTCTGCACGTTGTTTAAACAGTGGTTATTAAAGAAAAACAGAAAGAAATGTTTTATTTAACGACGCACTCAACACATTTTATTTACGGTTATATGGCGTCAGACACATGGTTAAGGACCACACAGATTCTGAGAGGAAACCCGCTGTCGCCACTACATGGGCTACTCTTTCATATTAGCAGCAAGGGCTTCCCACAGGCAGGATAGCACAAACCATGGCCTTTGTTGAGCCAGTTATGGATCACTGGTCGGTGCAAGTGGTTTACACCTACCCACTGAGCCTTGTGGAGCACTCACTCAGGGTTTGGAGTCGGTATCTGGATTAAAAATCCCATGCCTCGACTGGGATCCGAACCCATTACCTACCAGCCTGTAGACCGATGGCCTAACCTCGACGCCACCGAGGCCGGTGGTGGTTATTAAGACAAAAATTGTATAATGTTTGACGGCATCACATTGATTTATTAATCATTGGCTTTTGGATGTCAACCATTTGGTAAGTTTGACATATAGTCTTAGAGAGGAAACCCGCTCAATGTTTGTTTGTTTTTAGCAGAAAGGGATCGTTTATGTGCACATTTCGTCAGACAAGACAACACATACCACAGCTTTTGATATACCAGTTGCCCTGTAGTGGTTATACAGGGAAAAGAAATCAAAGAAAAGGTACGCTGAGCGATTCAATCCTTCAACTCAAGCGCCATTGGATGTGAAATATTTGGTAATTCTGACACGTAGTCATCAGAGAAAACCCGCTACGTTTTTCCTAATGCAGCAAGGGATCTTTTATATGCACTTTCCTACATAAAAGAAAACACATACCACGGCCTTTGACCAGTTGTGGTGCACTGGTTGGAAAAAAAAACCCCAACCAGTTGAAAGGATCCACCGATGTGGTTCGATCCTAGATAGAATGGGGGAAATGTACATACAGAACATGTTGCCAGTCATTAATACTGCGGTCCCAGAATAATGTGCTGAACATTTGTTGGATAGAACCACGGAAACACATTACATCAACCTCGTGTCTACGATGAACTTGCTATTTAAAGACTGCCTACCATGGACAGACATGTTTTTATCATTAACTCCAATTACAAATAGGACAATGTCACATCATGAACATCGTGTACTAATTGTATACATACAGCAATTAATGAGATGAGACCTGTCAGCACAACCCAGCCGGGAGTCCTTCGCCCCATGGTAGCAGACGTAAGTGTTGGGTATGCACTGGCCACTGTTGCACGTGAATTCATCAGCATTGCATGGTGGGTAGTCTGGAATCATAGAACAGATGATTCAAATTACTTTAGGACATTATCAAATCTAATGTATGTTTTCCCTGTCATGGGTTACTAAATTACATAAAAATTGTGCATAACAGAACAAGACATAACAGAACAATACAGAACATAGAATAACAGAGCAGAACAGTGCAGAACAGAACAGACAGAACATAACAGGTAAGAATAGAGCACAGAACAAAACATAACATATACGAATAGAACAGAACAAAACATAACATATAATAACATAATATAACATAAAAACAGTGCATAACAGAACAAGACATAACAGAACAATACAGAACATAAAATAATAGAGCAGAACAGAACAGAACAGACAGAACATAACCGGTAAGAATAGAGCACAGAACAAAACATAACAGACAAATAAAACATAACAAAACAAAATATAAAACAAAAGAACCAAACACAACAACAAAACAAAACATAGCAGATCAGAAAAGAACATAACAGAATAAATCAAATCAAATAAGAATATAACAGAACAAAACAACATATAATAAAACAAAACAGAACAAAACATAACAAGATAAGAATTGGACAGAGTACAACACAATAGATACAAATGAAACAGAACCGAATAAAACAAAACAAGAGTTAAACTCAAAGAGAATCAAACAAAACATAAGAGATAAGAACAGAACATAAAATAACAAAACATAACACATAAGAATAAAACAGAACAAAACAGAACAGATAAAATTAGAACAGAACAGAAAAAGAAAAAAACCGTATCGTAACATAGGATAATAGATAAAAATAGTGTAACATACGAAAAAACTAACAGAACAGAACAACAGAACAGAACAGAAATAACAAAACAGAACAATTGAGAATAAAAGATAACGTACCATAACATAACATATAAGAATAGTGCAAAACATAAAATAACATAGAAAAAATGCAGAACAGACAGAACATAACAGATACGAATAGAGCACAGAACAAAACATAACATATAAGAATAGAATAGAACATAACATATACGAATAGAGCACAGAACAAAACATAACATATAAGAATAAAACAGAACAGAACATAACATAATACGAATAATAGAACAGAACAAAACGTAACATACAAGAACAGGACAGAACAAAACAAAACATAATAGATAAGAGAAAAACAAAGCCCAGAACATAACAGACAAATAAAACATAACAGAACAAAACAAACCAGATAAGAATGGAACATAACATAATATAAAAGAGAAAAACATAACATAACATAACAAAACAAAACATAAGAGAAAAGAACCAAACACAAACAATAGTACAAAACAAAACATAACAGATAAGAATAAAACAGAACAGAAGTTTGTTTTATTTAATGACACCACTAGACCACATGATTAACTAATCATCGGCTATTGGATGTCAAACATTTGGTAATTTTGACATATAGTCAGAGGAAACCCACTACATGTTTCCTAATTCAGCAAGGATTTTTTATATGCACCATCCCAAAGACAGGATAGCACATACCACGGCCTCTGATATATCAGTCGTGGTGCACTGCTGGACCAAGAAATAAAATAACATATAATAACAGAACAGATCAAACTTAGCAGCTAAGAATATAACAGAACAAAACAACAGAACTGGACAGAGCACAACACAACATATAAAAATGGAAAGAACAGAACAAAATAACAGAACTGGACAGAGCAAAACACAACAGATAAAAATGGAAAGAACAGAATAAAACAAAACATAAGAGTTAAAAGTCAAAACATAACAGATAAGAACCAGAGCAAAACATAACATAACAGATAAGAACCAGAGCAAAACATAATATAACAGATAAGAACCAGAGCAAAACATAACATAACAGGTAAGAACCAGCGCAAAGCATAACATAACAGATAAGAACCAGAGCAAAACATAACATAACAGATAAGAACCAGAGCAAAACATAACATAACAGATAAAACCAGAACAAAACATAACATAACAGATAAGAATAGAACAGACAAAAAAACCCATAACAAATAAGGAGATAATAGAACAAAAAATCACAGATAAGAACAGAACAAAACAGAACAGATGAGAATAGAACAGCACAAAAACAAAACAAAACAGAACAGATAAAATAGAACAGAACAGAACAAAACAAAATATAACAGATCGGAATAGAACACAACAAGAACAAAAAAAAAAAAAAAAAAAAAAAAGGATAGAATAAATCAAAATAAAACAGATAAAAATATAACAAAGAGAGAACAAAACAAACTAGATACTAATATAACAGAACAAAACATAAAATATAACAATAGTACAGACCAGAACATAACAAACAGGGATAGAACAGAACAAAACATTACAGCAAGAAAAACCCCAGACCAGAACAAAACATAACAGATAAGAATAGAACAGAACAGAACTGATAAAAATAGAGCACGAGATACGAATCAAACAGAACAGAACTATACAAAATAAGACAATTATAGAACAGAACACTATGTAACATGGAAATACAATGGAACAAAAGAAGCAAGAATACAACATAACAAAACAAAACGTAACATATATGAATAGAACAAAATATACCAAAACAAAACAACAGAGAACAATAGATCAAAACAGAAAAGAACAGATGCGAATAGAACAGAACACAACAAAATAGACAAGATAACAAAACATAACAGATAAAAATAGAACATAACCAACAAAAAAACCCATGACAGATAAGACTCAAACAGAAGAATAGAATAAAACATAGAAACTAGAAACAATATAATAGATGAGAATCTAACACGCAAAAAAAACACACACAAAAAAACACACACACACACACAAAAAACATGACAGAGAAACACAGAACTTAACAAAACAAAACATGAAAGATAATAATCAAAGAGAACAGAACAAAACATAACACACAAGAATAAAACAGAACAGAGCAAAACAGGAGATAAGAATACAAAAGAACAGAACAAAACATAAAGATAGCAAAAGAACAGAACAAGACTCAACATGTAAGAACAGAACAGAAGAAAAGAAAGCAGATAAAATTGAACAGAACAGAATAAAACATAACAGCTAAAATAGAACAGAACATAACAAAACTTTAAAAAGCAGATAAGAATAAAACAGGACAAAACATGACAGATAAAAAAGAACAGAACAAAACATAAGAGATAAGAATAAAAGCAGAACAGAACAAATCATAACTGATGAGAATTAAAGCAGAACATAATAAACTATAACAGATAGGAATAAAACAGAACAGAACAAAACATAACATAGGCAGTATGAACAGAACAAAACATAACAGATAATAGAAGAAAAAAAATAATAACATATAAGAATAGAACATAAACGAAATGGAACAGAACGGGATGGAATAGAATAGAACGAAATAGAACATAACAGATCAGTGCAGAGCAGAGGACAACAAAACAGAAGAGAACAGAACAGACAAAAACAGGGCAGAACAAAACAGAAAGAAATGGAATGGAACTGAGCTGAACAGAACATAACAACACTGAACAGAACAGACCAGTGCAGAGCAGAGCATATATAAGAGCAGAGCATAGCATATATAAGAGCAGAGCAGGGTAAAACAAAATAAAACACAACAGAATAGACGAGAACATGACAAAACAGAACAGAATAGAACAGAAAAGAACAGAATAATACAGAAGAGAAGTGAATAGAATAGTGTTAACGAAAAAAAACAAAAAACAAGAAAGCTCACCGCAGTTGGATTCGTCCGAGTTATCTGGACAATCTTTCCAGTGGTCGCACCAGAAGGCGTCAGGTATGCACTGACCTCCAGCGCACTTCCGATGACCTTCACGACACTGGTGATGTTCTGAAATAACAATCAACAGGTCTGCTTAAATAACCAAGCTAAAATAGTTTGTCTGATAGAAATGTTTACAAATCTGAGTAAAGTTTGCAATCATTCCTTCCTGCCACCTCCCTACCCCCATTTCTTTGTTAAATACAATCTCCCTCCGTCATTGTCTCTTCCTCCCGTCCCCATCTATGTCTCTATCTGTATCTCTGTCTGTCTGTCTGTCTGTGACTGTCTGTGACTGTCTGTTTGTCTGTCTGTCTGTGACTGTCTGTCTGTCTGTATGTCTCTCTCTCTCTCTCTCTCTCTCTCTCTCTCTCTCTCTCTCTCTCTCTCTCTCTCTCTCTCTCTCTCTCTCTCTCTCTTACACACACACATCCATCTATCGCCAGTTGAGTAATACTAATTGTACATACCACAGCTAACCTCGTCGGATCTGTCGTGGCAGTCCATGTTACCGTCACACCTCTGTACGTGCGGAATACACTGGTGGTTATCACATCTGTACTCGCCGGCCTCACACGGGGGGAAATCTGGAATTAAAACCACTCTACTACTGACATATCTTCAGCCCCGTAGGAACCAGGGAGAAGTGGGTGAGTACACAGTTCCCCGCTTTATATAAGTGAAGTACCATCAGTACCATCATCACAATAATCATAATCATAATTAACACCACTATCATAAAAATCATCACATATTCACCATCCCCTTCATCATCATCATCATCATCATCATCAGTATGATCATCACAATAATCATAATCATAATTAACACCACTATCATAAAAATCATCACATATTCACCATCCCCTTCATCATCATCATCATCATCATCATCAGTATGATCATCACAATAATCATAATCATAATTAAGATCATTATCCTAAAACTCATCACACTTCACCATCAAACAATCGCCACTACCAGACACCATCAATCATCATGGCCCTCACCACCACCATCATCATCATCATCATCATCATCAATATTACCATAGACAGTAGAGAGACTGACCACAGTTTAGTTCGTCCTCGCCGTTAAGACAGTCGTTGATGTGGTCACACCGTAACGACGCCGGCAGACAGCGTCCCTCGGGACAAACGATGTATTCCTCCGACGTTCTGCCGTTATTCCGGAAGTCTCGACACCCGTTGGAAATATTCCCTGTAAATTCACACACATACATCTATAAGCAGAGCAGATTAAGGAGCTTTTGATAAGGAGGACATGCAAACTAAAAGAACAAAGTGCGCCTAGAATATTAGAAGAAATGAAGGAAATGTTTGATTTTAACGACACACTCAACACATTTTATTTACGGTTATATGACGTCAGACATATGGTTAAGGAAATGTGTTATTTAACGACGCACTCAAAACATTTTATTTACGGTTTTATGGCGTCGGATATATGGTTAAAGACCACACTGACAGTGAGAGAGGAAAACCGCTGTCGCCACTTCATGGACTACTCTTTTCGATTAGCAGCAAGGGATCTATTATATGCACCATCCCACAGGCAGGATAGTATATACCACGGACTTTGTTACAACAGCTGTGGAGCACTGGCTGGAACGAGAAAGGCCCAATGGGCCCACCGACGGGAATCGATCCTAGATCGATCGCGCTACAGTATTAGAACGTAGACTGAAACGCATTATGTATATGGCAGTCTTCTCTAGAAACGGGGCTGGGACCGTTGGTTTGTCCAACGGCTTGATACAACCAGTGCCAAAATTGCTACACGCAGCGTTTAAATCAACATATACCCATGCATATAAATACTACAAACCCTCAACCTTAATGTAAATCAAAAGCAAATGGGGACCAATCTATTCATTTCAGACATAACGGTGAGCGACTTTAACTAGTGTAGTTCCGCACAAAATCGTCAGCCTAGTTTTAACAGGACCACGCGCATGTTTCAAGGTCTATATTAGTTGGTACGTTGACGCTAGTTCAAACTGAATTACAGCATTTCACTGGTCAAATGAAGCAAAATGTTACTGCAATAAACATTGTCACATGTATCACCAATGTCAGGACTGGTAGCATTAATTGTGGCATGAAAAGTTGGGTTCACTTTGAATTGTTAACCGCTGAAATACTGCTACCTATATTGTGGAGGATTGTTCGTTGATTTTTCGCATCCTAGTTTTAACACTGCCCGTTTATGTTTTTAGGAAATTACAATAAACGTAATATAATCAACACATTATTGCTGATGTATCAATAAATATAGAATGGTATAATGTGGTCAATAGCTATGTACGGCAATGCCCTGATGTCATACAGACCGAATCATCCATCGTCTAATAAAAAGCAATTTCTGGATGGGGTACTGGTTTTCACAAAGAAGTTCATAAATGAACTGTATGTTGTGATAATAATATTTGGCACTTACAGCGCTCATATGGTGTATGTGTTTGTGGATGTGTGAGTACGTGCATGCGCGCGCGTGTGGGAGCGGGACGTAGCTAAAGCGCTTGCTTGATGCGCGGGCGGTATAGGATCGATCCCCGTTGGTGGGCCCATTGGGCTATTTCTCGTTCCAGCCAGTGCACTACAATTGGTATAATATAAAAGGCCGTTGTATGTGCTATTCTGTCTGTGGGATGGTGCATAAAAAAGATCCCTTGCTACTAATGGAAAATTGTAGCTGTTGGTTTTCCTCTCTAAGACTCTCTGTCAAAATTACCAAATGTTTCACATCCAATAGCCGGGGGTGGGACGTAGCCCAGTGGTACAGCGTTCGCTCGATGCGCGGTCGGTGTGGGATCGATCCCAGTCGGTGGGCCCATTGCTGCTAATCGGAATGAGTAACCCATGAAGTGGCGACAGCGGGTTTACTCTCTCAATATCTGTGTGGTCCTTAACCATATGTCTGACGCCATATGACCGTAAATAAAATGTGTTGAGTGCGTCGTTAGATAAAACATGTCTTTCTTTCTTTCCAATAGCCGATAATCAATAAATCAATGTGCTCTAGTGGTGTAGTTAAACAAAACCAACTTTGTGTGCGCGTGTGTGATTGGGGGGTGGGGGGTGGGGTGAG
The DNA here is from genome assembly GCF_016097555.1 of Gigantopelta aegis. Classification (NCBI taxonomy): domain Eukaryota; kingdom Metazoa; phylum Mollusca; class Gastropoda; order Neomphalida; family Peltospiridae; genus Gigantopelta; species Gigantopelta aegis. The sequence goes on from NC_054705.1 coordinate 24,506,648, forward strand.
GTTACACCCCCATAATTCAACCATTTCTATATCCACTACTGTAACAATGGCCGTATCAAAAATGTCCCATGGCCAAAAACAGCTAAACAACATAATATATATATATATATATATATATATATATATATATATATATATATATATATATATATATATATATATATATATATATATATATATGCAGTGAAATCCCTCAAAACCGGACCCTGTGTAAATCGGAATTCCCCGAAACCGGACAGTTTTCACGGTCCTTTTATAAAATTCGATACAGAACTTAACCTCTCTAAACAGAATACCTCTTAATACCGGACATTTTATTTGGTTCCGAGGGTGTCCGGTTTAGAGGGGTTTCGCTGTATATATATATATATATATATATATATATATATATATATATATATATATATATATATATATATATATATATATATATATATTTATTTATTTATTTATATATATGGCATGGGGAATGTAAACGTTTGTTACTTTGTTTGGTTTTCCCCCGCCCACTTCCCTTTCCTTTGATGTCATTCCATTAATCCATGTTCTAACAGCAAACATCGTTTAATGCTCGAGTTACCGCTCGGTTTGAAATAATTGCCTCGTATAAACATTGACTCTATTTCTTTGTTGGGCTCTTTGAAACTAATTTCATTGCTTCATTTCAATTACTTTATTTCCATTTTTCTTCTTGTGGTTTGTTTGCGGGGGGGGGGGGGGGGGGGGGGTCTTCTTCTTTTTTTTTCCGTTTTTTTTTTTTTTTGTCTGCGCGAAACTGCAATCTACACGAGCCGTGATACCGACAACGCGAAATTAACCACGATGCTTTAAATTAGGTGTTTGAAGAAAAGTTATGACGACATTAATACGATGGACAAAAGATCAATGATGACCGGAATTCATTATTATATTAATAGAAGTCTCACATCGAAATACATTCTACAGACAACACACCGGTCTGTTTAAAGGCGACCAGTCACGGATGGTTGACCTAATTAATGACCTAACAAAGTATTATCTGAAAATAAATATATTTGATTTGTCGCTAAAAATACTTTATTCAACCATCTACATAACCATCATATCCCACTTATTACTGATATTTTGTAAACATAGTAGAATTATATCAACGGTCCATAATTCAGGAAAAAATAACGGCTATTTGGAGCGAAGAGGTGTGACGTATTATTTTTATAGTCACGTGATGGGCAACCCACGAATAACCGCAGTGTCAAAACGATTTGCTAAACTCGTGTAACGAGAACGCTTGACCGTCCTCTGCGACGTAGTTTAAATCAAAAGAAAAACAATGAAAATAAGTTATTAAAAATGTATATAAACATGTACTGAATGATAATAAGCTTATACATTAAAGGGACATTCTTGAGTTTGCTGCACTTTGTAAGATGTTATCGACTAACAAAGACTTTTTAACGATTGTAATTACATATCAAATATATTTTTCTGCATAAAATATTAGTGGCTGTATATTAAACGTATTTCTGATCGTTCTAATATTTTATTTCCAAAAATAATTTTTTTTTGTACGTACGAAATTATTTGAAGACAAAATCTAGTTTGGGCTTCTTACAAATATTAAGACAGCCAGAAACATATTGAATATACAGACACTGATATTCTAAACCAGAAAATATATTTAATATGTAAGTTTAATCGTAGAAATATTTTATTAGTTGGAAAAATCAATACAATGCAGCAAACTGTTTGTTGTACGCGGAAAAATCTAAACACCGCATTAATTTTTCACTTTGTCAAATTTATTATTATGCAAAATATGCCATAACACCATGGGTAATTACAGCTGGCTTGGAATAGGAATTATTACATTTTAAAATAATACTGTGAACTAGACGGTGTTTATATACGCAGTGGCTATATATACGACGGCCGTGTATATGGCCTCCGCTAACGAGGGCTCATGTACTATAAACAGCCACAGACCACAATTAATTTCGCTATAAGTTTCTATATAGCCTTAGCGGCTATAACATTTGTATTAATATCAGCAGGCTATTTACATGTACACAATGTTCATGTTTAAAACATATACTGCATTAAAAAAAACTCTCTCATCCACTCACCTACTCACCCCCCCCCCCCCCCCCCCCCCCCCCCCCCCCCCCACACACACACAAATATCCATGTACATCAGTTTTCATACATGTCGGTAATTAGTGTTAATTATTTCTGGGAGCAAGAAAGAAGAGAAAGAAGAGAAAGAAGAAAGGGGAAAAACGAAATATCACAAGTGAAAGAAAAGAATAACTGGTTGCAAATTTTATCTTTTAATGTTTGTCTCTAAGCCAGTATGTTAAACTACAGTTGAAAAATTTCATGTAAAATTGTCAATAAATAAATTATACCATTTCTTCCAATATGTTTCAAAATATTCGTATTCACAGTTTTTAAGCAGAATACACCTTTGAATTTCTAATTTGTTTGTAATTGTCCGTTGTAATAATCGTAAGTTCAATTTTTGTTTTTGTATTTTTATAGAATAAATATAATATTTTATATTAATAATCATCCAATTTACTACACTGCTGTTTTGTTCATTAGGCAAACCTAAAATAACTATATGTTTATCAAAAGTAATATGTTCACCCATAGTATTTGTTATCCAATTTGCAATAGATTTCCATAGTTTTTTTTAACAAAATGACAATCATAGAATAAGTGTTCCATTGTCTCTGGCAGCAGATTACAGAAAGTACATTTATTGGTATCTATATAGTGAATAGTATATAAAAAAATGGTTAGTTGCGAGTATTCGATGCAATATTCTGTACCGAAACACCGCAAAGTTGTATCTCTAGTACATTTAAAGGGTATGCTATAATATATTTTCCATTCCCTTAATGAATAGTTCAAACCTTTTTCCTGATATTTTAATTGTGATTTTGGTATTTGTGATGTTTTGCATAGCAGTTTATATTGTTCCTTGCAACCTTGTTTCTCTTTTAAAATCTGCTTTAACTTTTGTGGATAAACTGGTTTATAATTAGGGGAAAAATTCAGAGTTTGACAATTTAATTTTCCATATTTTTCAATGAAACATTTTACTGCTTTAATTAAAGACGTATAATCTAAACAAAATCGTTATTATATTATACTTCACCATAAATTCGTCAACAGTTAGAAAGCCACCATGTACACCAATTAAATCATTTATAAAAATAATTCCCTTTTCGGCATACTTTTTGTAGAAAATAGGTTTTTTATCTTTTAATATTTTACTGTTGTGCCAAATATTGACACCAACTATGTCGTCTATACTTTCAATGATTTCTTCACATTGAATTTTTCTCCAGCTTTCAAGAACATCTTTCCAAAAAGGATTACTTGTATTTTGTATTTTTTTGCTAACAAATTGATCCCCATATATAATTAAATCATGTATTGATACCTTTGTAATAGATGAAAAAAGATGTATCCATTTTGAATCATTTGTAAGTAGTCTTCTTATCCATGTTGATTTTAAGGCTGTTATATAAATTGAAATATTAATCATTCTTAATCCTCCGTTTTGATAATCTTGATTTATAGTTTCACGTTTTATTTTTTCTGATTGATTCATATTACCGAACCACTCGGAACAGGAGGAATACATACTAAGTACAAATAGTGCGTGGTCTGAACAGGGGAATGGGGGTTGAATATGAATCTAGCGGACCCTTTTGTGTACGTTTTCCATAGACACCTACCCAGTGTTTCTGGCAGAAAGAAATTTTTAGGTATTGCGCTATGGAATTAAATATTTACAATGTCTAATAAAATGGGTTAGGTGTAGGGTTAGGGTTAAGAAAATCATACAGTAATTAATTTGTCATTAATTTTGTCAAATGTTAACTTAAAAAAAGAAATTAAATCTGCAATAAAATTTTACCCTCTGGTACAAACCCTGCTACCGTATATGAATAGCATAATATTGCCCCTTCAGTACTATAATAATAATAATAATAATAATAATATCTGAATGAATGAATGAATGAATGTTGCTCACCTCAGTCTAGACCCCCCCTTGCTAAAATTTCTGAACACGCGCCCGCAGTGGTCCTGTGTACGATAGCCCCCCCCCCCGAAAAAAAACAACAACAAAAAAAACAAAAAACAATACCCCCCAAAAAAAACCCCCAAACAAACCCCCCAAAAAACTCAAACAAACAAACAAACAAAAATAAATAAATAAATAAATAATAATAATAATACAAAATAACAAAAAAAAACCCACCCAAAACATAAATAAAACAAAGAATAATAATAATAAACAAAAATCGTGAGTTTAAATATATTTTAAAGTCTATATACGGCGGTCGTGCACTTTATATAAAATTCAAAGGTACTTTACACGGCTGTCGTATATATAGCCTCATCAAGAAAGAAATAAATGTTTTATTTAACGACGCACTCAACACATTTTATTTACGGTTATATGGCGTCAGACATATGGTTAAGGACCACACATATTTTGAGAGGAAACCCGCTGTTGCCACTACATGGGCTACTCTCCCGATTAGCAGCAAGGGATCTTTTATTTGCGCTTCCCACAGGCAGGATAGCACAAACCATGGCCTTTGTTGAACCAGTTATGGATCACTGGTCGGTGCAAGTGGTTTACACCTACCCATTGAGCCTTGCGGAGCACTCACTCAGGGTTTGGAGTCGGTATCTGGATTAAAAATCCCATGCCTCGACTGGGATCCGAACCCAGTACCTACCAGCCTGTAGACCGATGGCCTGCCACGACGCCACCGAGGCCGGTCTATATAGCCTCATCAATACTAGGATTTGTCGTACGTTTTAGACTCCTCATAAAAGAGTTCCAATTTTTAAAAATGAAGCTGCTCACTGGTAGTTATGGGATTCCCTCAATCGTGGTTCGATTAAAATGTTTTGGGTGATACATTCCAAATTAATGTAATTGTCATTTATAATCCATATTTAGAGAAATAAGGCTCACTAAATCCGTGACTGAGTGCCTTTAACGGCAATGTATAATAACCATGTGTCACTTTACTCACTTAATTAATTTGATAAAGCGTTGTTCAATTTACAGATCAGTCGGAATCGCATCAAACAATTGATCGTAATAGACTTGTTCGTGTGTGGAATGTATTGATTGACAACACAGTAACGTCGGTGTAATAAATATAATGTGTAGACGGATCCGGTAATGAACGTAGTTTTTAAAGAATTATTTGATTTGTTCAGTGTAATAACAAAGTTGACAGACCCATTACACAGAAAGTATAAAACAATTACAAAATGTTTTGCCGAGGATTATGATCTCATTAATAATGACGGTGATATTTGGGATGGCGTTAGAGAGACAGTATGCCATGTTTTCAGTCAGATGTGATTTATATTACCGATTGAAGTCTGCAGTCATATCATAATATGGTGGAGGTGTGTGTGTGGGGGGGGGGGGGGGGGGGGGGGGGGGGGGTGGAGGAGGGGACGTAGCCCAGCTGTAAAGCGCTCGTCTTATGTTCGGTTGGTCTAGGATCGATTCCCGTCAATGGCCCATTGAGCAATTTCTCGTTTCAGCTAGTTCACCACGACTTGTATATCAGAGGCCGTGGTATGTGCTATCCCGTATGTGAAATATAAAAGACCCCTTGCTACTAACTAAAAAATGTAGCGGGTTTCCACTCGAAGAATATATGTCAGAATTGCCAAATTTTTAACATTCAATATCCGATGATTAATAAATCAATGTGATCTAGTGTCGTTAAACAAAACACATTTTTTATCATACAATATGAGTTTGCACACTTCAAAAAATGAGATATCAATTACATTTGCAGTACCGTATCTACAGAAGGGCGCGGAGGTAAGAGAGAGAGAGAGAGAGAGAGAGAGAGAGAGAGAGAGAGAGAGAGAGAGAGAGAGAGAGAGAGAGAGAGAGAGAGAGAGAGAGAGAGAGAGAGAGATGTGTTAGACTTACAACAGAAGTACTCGTCGGCCCCGCTCTTGGTGTTGAGACAGTTGTTGGTGTTGTCACACAGGTACTGACTCTTGATACAGCGGTCGTGTTCTCGGCAGTGGTAGTGTTTCCCCGGCTCGCACTTCGTAACCGGACCTGGGAACATAACCGAACATAACAAGATACCAGAGTTGTTGTTGTGTTTTTTTTGTCGATTTCTGTTTTTGTTTGGTTTTTTATTTTTGTTTGTTTGTTAGTTTTGTTTTTGTTTGTTTGTTTTTGTTTGTTTGTTAGTTAGTTTGTTGGGTTTTTTTTTTTTTTATTGGGTTTTTTTTTCTGGGGGGGGGGGGGCGGGGGAGGGGGCTGTGCGTTTTTAGTGGGGTTTTTTTGTGGGGGTAAGTTTTGTTTGGGGTTATTTAGGGGTATGATTTCACTTCTTTTTTCTTTTCTAAAAAATTAAATGAAAATATAAATTTTATACACTAGATGACGTCAAGCGGAAGATTTTATGCGAATGACATTCCAACAATCCAATGGGGGCTACGTTTTGTGATGTTTCACTGATCGAGTATAATCGAAAATTGATCAATTTCGCTCTACTGATGTGATGATCGATTTAAAAAAAATAAAAATCCAAAATCGATTTTGTGGAAACACTTCCTTCGGTTTATATGATTATGTTGTGGTTTGGGTTCGTTTTCATGTTAAAGAAGAAATATAGTAAATAGTTATTAAGGTACATGCAAAAATAGCCAATTGTAGGTTGAACAATAAGTATATAGGTGCATGGACCGTATAATTCAAATCCTTCTTATGTTCGTATAATTCTAACCGTTTGTGAAATCGAACGATGATCGACTGGACCAGTGGTGGAAACCGATTATAACCGATGATCGCTAATGAAATTCCACTCGATTCCCAACGATAGCTATGCCTACTATTCACAGTTTCCCATTCATTTCATTTCAACTTGTTTTCGTGCTTATATCCAATTAAGGTTCAAGCACGCTGTCCTGGGCACACACCTCAGCTATCTGGGTTGGCTGTCCAGGACAGTGGGTTAGTTGTTAGTTGGTTGGTAATCAGTGAGACTGAAGAGGGTGTAGTGCCCCATTGAGCCCTTAAGAACTCGCTCTGGTTTGGAGTCGGTACCGGGCTGCGAACCCTGTACCTACCAGCCTATAGTCCGATGCCTTAACCACTGCGTCACCGAGACCGGTAGAGTTCCCCGACCCCGTTTGCAAACAAACTGATGCTGTAGATTTAGGCGAGGGCTCTATGGAACCGACGCGCCCCCCCCCCCCCCCCCCCCGCCCCCAACTTACATTTGATTAAGTAATTAATTATTCTTTTCATAGGGAGAGGGCTCTAGTTTATCAATGCCACGCTCATTAATTCTTAGACGAACGTGTGTTTTAAAAAACTAGGGTATGTCACTTTAACGGCTGGCTATACGTACCGCAGTTGATCTCATCTTCGCACGTGACGCAGTCGCAGACGTTGTCGCACACATTGGCGAATTCGATACACTGATTGTTATGACACGCAAACTGACTGTCAGTACACAGACCACCTGTAAATAATAATAATACTAATGATAATAGTAATAGTTGGTGATTCCAAATCAATGATTGTTCTGAAACTCAAACTGACTGTCTGTACATCGACAGCCTGTAGATAACACTAGATATATTAGTAACAGTAACAGTAATAGTAGTAGTTATAGTAATAGTAGTAGTAATAATAGTAGCAGTTATAGTAGTAATAATAATAATAATAATAATAATTCCAACAGTAGGAGTTATAGTAGTAGTAATAGTAATAGTAGTAGAAGTAGTAGTAGTTGTAGTTGTAGTACTAATATTATTGGTAGTAGTAGTAGTAGTAGTAGTAGTAGTAGCGGTAGTAGTAGTAGTAGTAGTAGTAATAGTAGAAGTAGTAGTAGTTGTTGTAGTATTAGTATTATTGTTAGTAGTAGTAGTGGTAGTAATGGTAGTAGTAGTAGTAGTAGTAGTAGTAGTAGTAGTAGTAGTAGTAGTAGTAGTAGTAGTAGTAGCAGTAGTAGTTGTTATTGTTGTGGTTGTAGTTGTGGTGGTGGTGGTGGTAATAGTAATTAAGAGGGGGTGAAGAGAGATAGAAGCGAACTCTGAAACTATCAGCCTCGAGGTTTATAGCTCAACACCTCTACAGACGACATGTCGCAATCATAGCATTATAGTACTATGTTATATATATATAGAGATAATCATTTTATTAAAATTACGTTTCATTTCTCAAAGACCAAATGGTTCAAGAATAAATGTTATAATGACGTGAAACATTATTGATTTTGTTCACTAACATTATTATCTTTTCTTCAAACATCATGTACATAGCTTTCGATTTTGTTTTTGATAAGACGCGCGTATCCCTGGGGTAAAAAAAACCGGCTTCAATGTGTTTTCGGAAGCTTGCAGAACACAGTTCTCTAACTCATTTAAAACTGAAAACAGACGATGGCGGCATTAATATTTAAAGGGACTCGTTCCGTCGTGTTTCCACTTTAACACTTTTGTAATAGAACAGTTAACAGTACGGTCAGACAAAAAATCGATTATTACATCATTTAATTTGTTTTATGTTCGGTCTAAACTGGACCAAAGTAAAAAAAAAAAAAAAAAAAAAAAAATGCAATGTTATTTTTCTGAACCATAATCGTTTTGCTTACAAACAAACAAACAAACAAACAAACCAAACAAACAAATAAAATGAGCACACAAACAAACAAATAATCAATAAATCAATCGATCGATCAGTCAGTCAGTCTATCAATCAATCAATATAATAAAATATCTACCAGAATCGAAAACCGGAAATTCAAAGACAACAATGTGTTTTTAACATCGTATGCCCTCTATGTGGGTCCGGACGTCCTTTAGGTTATCTTACACTAAATCGTTTCTCATTGGTAATAGCGTTAACATTTCCCCAGTAAAACTGATATAATTTCTTTTTTACCGTTATCCTTTAACAGCAGGTTTGTTCGTTGGTGGTCTATAACCATATCGAACTTAACATATGTTTACCATATGTTTACCATCTAATCGTCGATGACTAACAAGATTAGTTAATTGAGTTCCTTTTTATTTAGGTTTACTGGAAGCGCTGAGAGACAGTTCTACTAAACTGATAATATTTTGTCATTCAGCAATAACTGAGTAAGAAATGCGCACAGTTTGAAGAGGGGAGGTGGGGGGGGGGGGGTGGACTCAGGTAGGGACACGAAGGAGAGGCGGGGTGTTAGAGATGTGGAAAACAGATTGTGTAGATATGTACTTTGTGTGAAGGAAATTATAGTACTGGAGATGAATATTGCTATTTATTTAAATGTAACTATTTTATGAACACACGCAAATGGCTTGTAAAGCCATTGTTAGGGCCAAAGTCTACATAGCTGTTTTTATGAACATACATTTCTTGTGTTAGTCTTTATTTAAGTTTGACGTCATACAAATGCTATGCCGTCATGCTTTTAATAACGTTATTGGATGGCCCTCTGGACAGGGTTATCCAGCTTTTGCACGGTGCTAGAAAAATCTGTCTGATCCTAGGACCAGATAGATCTGTCTGGCCCGAGGGCTAGACTATTTCTACATACGCGTGACGTCATAACTCATGTTTTACGGCGATTGACATCATAACTCATGGCTTTCAAAATTCTGTTTGTCATTTCACGTTGTATCATTGTTTTAAAAACGTTTAAACAAATTAATATTTATATTTATTGTTAAGTTTTTATGTTTATGTTTTTAATTTTATGTCGTTGCATAAGTTGGACTATAATTTCAGCGTATGATTAAATGAGTTTCATTGTTTGTAGGTAAACTGTTTACGAATCGTTCAACAATAAACAAACCGTACGTAGCTTACAAAATTAATGTTTTGTTACTGCAATTAAATGGGCAAGAAAAAGAATCAATCACCGTTGTGAGGTATAGATAAGGCAATTTCAACCCTCGGGATTTGTCCCTGGGGTTAAAATTGCCTTATCTATACCTCACAAGGGTCATAGATTCTATTAATGTTTTATTAGCTAGTAAAAGAAGCCGAAGCCTATTTAACAGTATGCATTATAACTATGTATGTACTTTAATTAGTTCAAAACGTTTTCATAGTATTTACCGTTACGGCGAAATCGGATTTTTATATTAAAGGTGTATATTAAACATCTATAATTATGTATATGGTTATTCTTACATTACGGGTGAATTAATAGTTTTATTCACCTGCTAAATAATATGTGCAATAATAGTGATATATTCCAAGAATAATGTATTTGTTTATTTCAGTCAATCTGTTACTAGTTTGTTGTTGATATGCTGCTTTTAACGAATCAAGATAAATATGGCTTCAGCATTGGCGTTGCATTGACGTTCTTCAGCCATGCTATTATTATTTTAGAAAAACAAAAAAAACACCCCCAGGAAACCAAACAAAAAAATTCCAAAAATATCTAGCATTCTAAAATTCAAAGAACGTTAAATTGTAAGAGCATAAACACCCTCCGGAAAATGTCGAAATTAATTTCTAAAATCACAAGCCAGTTGAGAACACCATAGATACACATATCTAAGTTTACACGTTAATAAAATACTATTTTAAATACTGACTCGTACAGATCTCATTAGGAAGGAGGAAGAAAATGTTATATTTAACGACGCACTCAACACATTATATTTACGGTTATATGGCGTCAGACATATGGTTAAGGACAACACAGATATTGAGAGAAGAAAATGTTATATTTAACGACGCACTCAACACATTATATTTACGGTTATATGGCGTCAGACATATGGTTAAGGACCACACAGATATTGAGAGAAGAAAATGTTATATTTAACGACGCACTGAACACATTATATTTACGGTTATATGGCGTCAGACATATGGTTAAGGACAACACAGATATTGAGAGAAGAAAATGTTATATTTAACGACGCACTGAACACATTATATTTACGGTTATATGGCGTCAGACATATGGTTAAGGACAACACAGATATTGAGAGAAGAAAATGTTATATTTAACGACGCACTGAACACATTATATTTACGGTTATATGGCGTCAGACATATGGTTAAGGACAACACAGATATTGAGAGAAGAAAATGTTATATTTAACGACGCACTGAACACATTATATTTACGGTTATATGGCGTCAGACATATGGTTAAGGACAACACAGATATTGAGAGAAGAAAATGTTATATTTAACGACGCACTGAACACATTATATTTACGGTTATATGGCGTCAGACATATGGTTAAGGACAACACAGATATTGAGAGAAGAAAATGTTATATTTAACGACGCACTGAACACATTATATTTACGGTTATATGGCGTCAGACATATGGTTAAGGACCACACAGATATTGAGAGAAGAAAATGTTATATTTACGACGACGCACTGAACACATTATATTTACGGTTATATGGCGTCAGACATATGGTTAAGGACAACACAGATATTGAGAGAAGAAAATGTTATATTTAACGACGCACTGAACACATTATATTTACGGTTATATGGCGTCAGACATATGGTTAAGGACCACACAGATATTGAGAGAAGAAAATGTTATATTTAACGACGCACTGAACACATTATATTTACGGTTATATGGCGTCAGACATATGGTTAAGGACAACACAGATATTGACATAGGAAACCCACTGTCGCCACATAAGTTACTCTTTTCGATTAGTAGCAATGGATCTTTTATATGCACCATCCCACAGCCAGGAAAACACATACCACCGCCTTTGATATACTAGTCGTAGTGCACTGGCTGGAACGAGAAATAGCCCAATGGGCCCACTGACTGGGGTCGATCCCAAACCGACCGTGCATCAAGCGAGTGCTGTACCACTGGGCTATGTCTCGCCCCAATCTCAATATTTACACAACGATATAAACTGAAGATAGCTGTTTTGAATTATGTTTGAATATATATTCTGCGAAGAGCCCCTGTTGTCATCTTGTCATTTTAAATATCCATTGTAAAATAGTTTTTCTTAAACTGTCGACTGAAGTTAAAGTTTAGTTTGTTTAACGACACCACTAGAGCACATTGAGTTATTAATCATCGGTTGTGGGATGTCAAACATTTGGTAATTTTTACATATAGTCTTAGAGAGAAACCCACTCATTTTTCCATTAGTAGCAAGGGATGTTTTATATGCACCATCCCACAGGCTGGATAGCACATATCACAGCATTTTATATATCAGTCGTGGTGCACTGGCTAGAACCAGAAATAACCCAATGGGCGTGAAGGGAGAGGGCAATGTTTTTCAATATATACAATTTTAAAGTTGAGACACTTAAAAATAAAAAACATGAAAAACCCCCAACAATAAACAACAACCAACCACCACTACCCACCCACACATCCACCTACCCCCCCCCCCCCCCCCCCCAAAAAAAAAAAAAAAAACAAAAAAAAAAACAACAACGCAAAACAACCCTGCGACAAGCACCTGTAGCGGTTGGAGAGACAAGGACTGGGATGTGGAGGTGGACAACGAAAGAAGTTGAAAGATAGGAGTCGACAGATCGGGAAGAAATGAGATGGAATTCAAAGGAGTAAAAGAAAAGGGGGGCAGTGCGATAAAAAAAACCAAAAACAATCTGCATCTGGTTTTCTTGCGGCGGGCCAGACATTATCATTTTCTTCGATTAATAACTACTTGGAAAAGGAGAAAATGGGAAAAGCAGGTGCAATCTGTAGCGTGCAATCACTGCCTGGCGTTCGCAGCGCTGACAGCTAGGTACGATTGTGCAATAATACTACTTGTGTTTTTCAACAGCCATTAATAAAACATTCGTGCCGCTTAAATAGACTATAATGGGAAGACGGATTGGAAATTAATAATCTCCCATCTGACAACGGAATTCATAAGCGTGCATGACTCGGAATGTCGGTTGGTGGGGAGGGAGGGGGGAGGGGGTGGGGGTGCGATGAATGTTTAACAACACCCCAGCATGAGAAATACATCGGCTATTGGGTGTCAAACTATGGTAAATGCAAATAGCAAGTGATGAACATGATCAAGTTAAACATTCAAGAGTTAAATAAAATCATAGTGTAAAGAACTGTGCGAAAAATACAAATATCAGAGATAGATAAACTTAAAACTTAGTCAGTACCACGTAAAATTATAACAAAAGTTCTGGATGGAATATATGGATCGAAAGGATTCCATCGCAGTTCTTTGACCAAACATATATTTTCTAGTTTTCTTGAAATGCTTACACTCCACCAAAACGTGGCGTACCGTCAGAGTACATCGACAGTGCTCACACTGAGGTGGAAGATCCTTCTTCAAGATAAATGAATGGGTCAAGTATGCATGACCGATGAGAGCACGACACCACATCTAACAAGTACAACCACATATGTGTATGAAGTGAATCAGTCTGGTGTTAAAACACATACCCCCACCTCCCCCACTTACCCAGTAAAGTGATATCCCATGCACATATGAGATGATCAGGTCTGTCGATTTCTATGGCAGTGAAATGTGTAGGTTCCGTCATACCAGACAGTTTTTGTAACAACATTAGAGCACATTGATTTATTAATCATCGGCTATTGGATGTCAAACATTTGGTAATTCTGACATAAACAGTTTTAGAGAGGAAACCCGCTACTTTTTTCCATTAGTAGCAAGGGATCTTTTATATGCACCATCCCACAGACAGGATAGCACATACCACGGTTTTTGATATACCAGTCGTGATGCACTGACTCCCCTGCGCGTGCTGTAACCTCACCGTGGTGCAGGGGTGTAACATTCTCTTTGAGAATGGCCAATACAGCACAAATTGAAGTTTAGAGTAAAATTCGGTGTCCGTAAAATTCTGTGATATTTGTATTTGTATTTTTGCACAGTTCTTTACACTGTTTTTGTTTAAACCTTGAATTTTTATATTGATGTTGATCATCACTTTATTTATTTGCATTACCATAGTTTGACACCCAATAGCCGATGTATTTTTCGTGCTGGGGTGTCGTTAAACATTCATTCATTCATTCATTCATTCTGATGCACTGACTGGAACGAGCAATAGCCCAATGGGCCCAACGACGGGGATCGATCCCAAACCGACCGCACATCAGGCGAGCGCTTTACCACTGGGCTACGTCCCGCCCACACACACCAGATATACGTTATTGCCAATAAAAACAAATTGTAATAAAACTGACATAATCATATCGACCGCCACTGGCGATATACATAAAAAAAAAGTGTGGCACCTTATGTTTAATCTGTCTGCAAGAAAATGGAGGTTTCATATTTCATCTAAGAGGTTTGAAGTGTGTTGCTTTACTAGCAACCTTCAATTTAGCAGAAACATCGTAGTTCCATTTCCATTGTACCTCATACTCATGTCACCTTATAGTATTGATTGCATAACAATTATATACCAAATAAAAGCATATTAGTTTCTTGAGAATAAAAGGCAGCATTTGCGTAAATATTCACTGTCACGTATTACTACCAATCAGAGCCGCGGCGTTTTTTACTCCTTAAATATTTGATGGTGCACCCAGAAAAATCACCGGAAGTGCGTCATTTAGTTATTTTCGTACACACGCGTCATGCGCGATCGTCATACACATATTATTAGAACTGGATGGTGCCAAAATGATGTTTTATTTCCAGTGACCATGAAGAAACTTCAAAACACCTCCAATACACAGACCTTCTCAGTATTTCCAAACGTTATCTACGTCAAAGAATGGTTTACGACATCTGTCCTAGAGAAAACGAAATGAACGCTGTCACGGGGATTCTATAATTCCCGTAACTGAATAAAACACGATTATCAAAATATCTCTCCTAACTGTATATCTATTAGATCTCTCTGTAACAGGCGGTTAAACCCTAGTATGGCTCGTCTCCAGGTATGATCAGAGATACGATCTTATATAAAGTATATATTATTATAGCACGTTCGTTCTCTAGAAACACAACAAAAACACAATACACTTTGGAATCTGTATTAATCTACGCTGACAAATGTACAGCCGTAGTAGTTAATTAATAACAGCAATTATAACAACCCAGAACTGATCACTTAATTAGTTAATCTCTAGGTGTCTAGTTACACAATATGCGAATCACTTCACCGTTACACCACACCCACACGTGTGATAATTGAGAAACGCTTCCAGGAGAAGTTAATTAATAAAGGAATTACAACACCATTCCTAACTGGTTAATTTTTAATTAACCCTAACTACTCATTCAGTAACCTTGTGACACAGAATTAATATTGGTACCTATCACAATAAAGACAATAACCTACAGTGTACCTAGGTCCGCTAGGATGACTGGCTAAGCTTTATATTACCAAATACTCATATAATGTTAGAACAAAAAGTCTACGATTTACTTCGTCAGATGACCGAAGACACTGTCTAAAGAATATTGGTATAATACAGTATCAAAATATTTAAAGTCACATCAATCACATCAAGGTTATACACAGAGCAGAAATAATATATTTACCAAAGTCCAAACGGACTAACGTTCCCTCGGAGCCTTCCTATTCGTTTTCCTCGATATCTCTAAAACACTAGCTATTTATTATAAATCAGGATTTTGCCTGGGGGTACAAGGCGGTACCTCACGTATCATCTCATATTCTACATCTACTAGAGTCGCTATATTTCTCTCTGATCGTCAGTCTGGCTGTCGCCAACCGCGAGCAATCTCCTGGCCATAAACAGCACTACCGGAGATATTACGTAACTACTAGCCACATGGCCTCCGCACCTGGCTGAGGGTGTGTATTAGGCGTACCGATCGAGGACGGTCGCGCAGAAGTCTTACGTAACAAGTTGCCCATCTGGGCTACGGGCAATAAACTGCACACGGCCCTCTAACACAATTAAAATCGCCACAGGCGAAACAAATTTAAGAGCATGTTCCGTGACAAACGCTTTACGACAAGCCAGACAACATACATCAATACGGGTACAGAGTACACTGCATGGCTCAATTTTGATATTTTTACAACACCCCTAATTTTGAAAACAAAAAAAAGTTGTACTTACCGACCGCTACGTAATATTATAGGCCCTACTGGTATATGTGAAATGGAAACCGGCCCTTCACCGGCCGCTATGTAATATAGGCCCTACTGGTATATATTAAAATGCTACTCACAATCGGTCTCGTCGAGGTGGGTGTGTCTACAGTCCACCCAGCCGTCACACACGACTTTCCGGTGGATGTACAGACCGCTGGGACATTTGAAGTGGATGTCTGTAAAACAAACACGTCACTTACATTGTATCTGTGCCAAAACATTATAATAATAATAAAAAATATATATATGATTTCTGTGTGTGTATGTGTTTTTCAAATTTATTAGTTTTGAGTTTTTTGTTTGTTAATTTGTATGTTTTTGTTTGTTTGTGTTTTTGTTTGTTTGTTTGTTTGTTTGGGGGTTTTTTTGGTGTCTATAGAGAGCTCTCCTAATATGACTGGATCGAAGGATCGAAACCCCTTGGTGGCTCCATTCTCAACGAGTTCCATACGACTGGTATATGAAAGGTTGTGATATGTGCTGTCCTGTTTGTAGGAAAGTGCGTATAAAAGATGTCTTGCTGGCAGTGGAAAAATAGTAGCCGGTAGCCTCTCCAGGACTTATGTCACAATTACTAAATGTTTGACATCCAATAGCTGATGATTAAGACAAGTTACAATTTGTTTTGTTCAATGATACCACTAAAGCACATTGAATTTTTAATCATCGGCTATTGGATGTCAAACGTTTGGTTATTATCTTAGAGAGGAAACCCTCTACATTTTTCAATTAGTAGCAAGATATCTTTTATATACACCAAAAGGAAAGAAATGTTTTATTTAACAACGCTCTAAAAACATTTTATTTACGGTTATGTGGCGTCGGGGATATGGTTAAAAACCATACAGATATTTAGGGAGGAAACCCGCTGTCGCCACTTCATGGGATACTCTTTTCGATTAGCAGCAAGGGATCTTTTATATGCACCATCCCATAGACAGGATAACACATACCACGGCCTTTGATATACCAGTCGTGGTGCACTAGTTGGAGCGAGAAATAGTGATGATTAAGAAGTCAATGTGTTTGTTTGTTGTGACTGTCTGTATGTATGGGTTTTTTATAAGTGAATCTGTGAACAGAATTTAGTTTTTTTGGTTGGTTTGTTTAACAACACCACTAGAGGAAACCTGCCACATTGTTCCTAATTCAGCAACGGATCTGTTATATGCTCTTTCCCACAGACAGAAAAGCACATACCACGGCATTTGACCAGTTGTGGTGCATCGGTTGGAACGAGAAAAACAAAATCAGTTGAATGGATCCACCGAGGTGGTTCGATACTGTGATGCAAGCACCTCAAAGGAGCACTCAACGAACTGAGCTAAATCCGAACCGCACCAAGAAATAGCGATGATTAAGAAGTCAATGCGTGCAAAAAGGTGTGTATATATGTGTGAATGTCGGTATGTATGCCTGTATGTATGGGGGTTTTATACGTGGGTCTGTGAACATATGTATAGAAACAGAAAGTAGCCAATGGTAAAGTGTTTGCTTGATGCGCGGTCGGTCTGGGATCGATCTCCGACGGTGGGTCCTTTCGGCTATTTCTCGCTCCATCCAGTGCACAACCATGGTATATAAAAGACCGTGGTATGTGCTATCCTGTCTGTGGAATGGTGCATATAAAAGATCCCTTGCTACTAATGGAAAAATGTACCGGGTTTCCTCTCTAAGACTATATGTCAAAATTACCAAATGTTTGACACCCAATAGCCGATGATTAATACATTAGTGTGCCCTAGTGGTGTCGTTAAACAAAATAAACATCTGTAAACACATATGTATAACACAGATGACGTACTACACGTCTGGGCTTCTTCGTCTGTTCCGTCCGTACAGTCACGCTGTCCGTCACACAGGTACGTCGTAGGGATACACTGGGAGTTGTTGCAGCGGAATTCGGTAGAGTGGCAGTCGCGTCGCTCTGAAATAAACAAACATATAGAAAATTATTTTATTAAAAGTGTCAAAACGTGTTCGTTTTTAAACAAAAAAGCCATTAAGGTTGAAATATATACAAACAAAATGTCGAATTGTAAATAATTATTGTTTTAAACTCTAAAGATACGCACGCAAACACAGAACAAAAACACATACACATACACTAACAAACACACACATCAAACACACACACATACACTCACAAACACACACATCAAACACACACACACACATACTCTCACAAACACACACATCAAACACACACACACATACACTCACACACAGACACACACACACACACACACACACACACACACACACACACACATACACTTACAAACACACACATCAAACACACACACACACATACACTCACAAACACACACGCATCAAACGCACACACACACACACATACACACACACATCAAACACACACACACTCACAAACACACACACACACACACACACTCACAAACACACACATACACTCACACACACACACATCAAACACACACACACACATACACACACACACACACTCACAAACACACACACATACACTCACACACACACACACACATACACACACACACACACACACACATACAAACAAACATACGCAAACGCACACAAACACATATAATTAAAAACTTTCCGAATTTATACAATTTACTGTATTCTGATTGGCTGACGTCACTAAAAAACCAAGCGTTATCCTTCCATAAACCTCATAAAAATACGTCATCACAGAAGACCAAGATCGATTGGAACTATTTTTAGCTGGATGGGCGAGAAGTCCAATGACCCAGTTCGGTGATCGTTTTAAAAAAAGGAAGTTACCTGTTTTCTCGATTAAAAAAATAAGGGAAACTGTATGAGATATTCATGTTATATAAAAATAAAATAAAAAATTACAATATATTTTTTATTTGTTTTTATTGTTAAAAAAAAAAAAAAAAAAAACATCCAATAGTATGTATACATGTATTCCTACGCTTATTTAACATGGCTGACGGTAAGAACGAAAGACTTTTATACATCGATAAATTCCTAAAAAATGAGAAACAATTCTTATACAAACATACACAAACGCACACAGATACACACAGATACAGACACACGTACACAAACACATACACAAACACGCATACGCACACAAACACAAACACACACAGACACACAAACAGACAGACACACACACACACACAGACATACATACATACACATACACAAACACACACAGGCACACAAACACACACACAGACATACATACACATACACAAACACACACAGACACACAAACACACACAGACATACATACATACACATACACAAACACACACAGACATACATACATACACATACACAAACACACATTCACACACACGCACACACACACTTACACACAAACACATACACACACACATACACTCACACACACACACACATCAAACACACACACACACACACACACATACACTCACACACACACATACACTCACACACACATACACACATCAAACACACACACACATATACACTCACAAACACACACATACACACACACATATACACTCACACACACACACACACACACACACACACACACTCACACACCAAACACACACACATACACACATCAAACACTAACACACACACACACACACACATACACTCACAAACACACACACACATACATACACTCACATACATACACTCACAAACACACACACACATACACTCACGCACACACACACACACATACACTCACACACACACACATCAAACACATACAAACAAACATACGCAAACGCACACAAACACATATAAACATACACAAACGCACACAGATACAGACACACGTACACAAACACATACATACACAAACACGCATACGCACACAAACACATACACAAACACACACATACACACAGACAGACAAACAGACGCACACACACAAACACACACAAACACACACAGATATACATACATACATACATACACATACACAAACACACATACACACAGACACAGACACAGACACACACAGACACACATACATACACATACATACACACACGCAAAACAGAAAAAAAAGTAAATTAAAAAATAATAATTATAGTAAATCAATGACAAACTACAATGTAAAAACCCACTTAATTCAAACAAATTTTTAAAAAATATATAAAAAAGCAGAAAATAATAAAAATTGAAAAATAAACAAAAAATGCAAACAGATGAGACGTTTACTCACTGCACGTGCTTTCATCGGAATTGTCCCCACAGTCGTCGATAAAGTTGCACTCCTTGTCACGTGGTATACAAAAGTGGTTGTCGCATTTGACGTGCGTGCTCGGGCACTCAAACGTTTCTGAAAGGAAGTAACATCGCCATTTAACTAAAGTGAAAGTAGGAGAACTGGCTGTTGGCCTCAGACCACAATTAATTTCGCTATATGTTTCTATATAGCCTTAGTGGCTATAACATTTTTATTATATCAACAGGCCCGTGAAGTTTTGTATGTACCTTTGCCTGCATGGGGGACACATACCCTGAAAAGGACAACCCCTGTTGTCCAGCTCTGTCTCCCAGCATATTGGTTTAAACAGACACACCCTCTAAACCAGGCCGGAGTACACCCATTTTACACAAAAAGCACTACTTTTGCATGGGCCGGAATTACCACAAACAAGTCTTCAATGTCAACAAGTTACACATGTTTGCAAACTACATGCTATCCCCTGTCACTTCAGTCAAACAGTTGCCACTTCATAGCTGTCTGCCATGAAATAATCACAGTCAAACAGCAGACTACTTGCGCGGTGAAACTTCCGGATTTTGAACAACCAAATGGGAAGATAACTGTAATCTGAGGCCTGTTGATTTTCATTTATTTTCGTGCTTATATCCAACTGGGTCCTGGGTTGTTAATGCAACCGGCCTCGGTGGTGTTGTGGTTAAGCCATCGGACATAAGGCTGGTAGGTACTGAGTTCGCAGCCCCACCCAGAACGTGTTTTAACGACTCGATGGTTAGGTATAAGACCACTACATCCTCTTGTCTCTCACTAACTACTAACAACTAACCCACTGTTCTAGACAGACAGCCCAGATAGCTGAGGTGTGTACCAAGGACAGCGTGTTTGAACCTTAATTGGATGTAAGCACGGCTGAAACGGACAAGTTCACAGTTCACATGGATATCTAAAGAGCTACCATCATTGTGGCTGACTCTGGACATGTTCACAGTTCACACGGATATCTAAAGAGCTACCATCATTATGGCTGACTCTGGACATGTTCACAGTTCACACGGATATCTAAATAACTACCATCACTATGGCTGACTCTCGACATGTTCACAGTTCACACGGATATCTAAAGAGCTACCATCATTATGGCTGACTCTCAACATGTTCACAGTTCACACGGATATCTAAAGAGCTACCATCATTATGTCTGACTCTCGACATGTTCACAGTTCACATGGATATCTAAAGAACTACCATCACTATGGCTGACTCTCGACATGTTCACAGTTCACACGGATATCAAAAGAGCTACCATCATTATGGCTGACTCTGGACATGTTCACAGTTCACATGGATATCTGAAGAGCTACCATCATTATGGCTGACTCTGGACATAGTCCATAGATCACCCAGCAATATTCACAGTTTCGACAGATATATGAATGTATGTAAAAAACATGGGCTAATATAAAAAGCTTCTATCATCATCATTGTCGACAACTGGGTATATCCGTAGTTCACATAACACGATGCTTTTCATATAAAGAGCAACCAGTATTGAATAAGCCACCACTATATTTGACATCTGAATATCGTAACAAGGCAACGCGTTTATAGAGATTATTATACGAGCGTGTGTGTCGTAGGCTACTGATTTTACGAAACGAGTGTCAGAATTCGTGTATTGCCAGAGCGAGAGTGAGGATAATACATGAATCCAGACACGAGTTTAATAAAATCAGTACGATTCACACGCGAGTGTAATAATTTCTTTATTATCCATAATATTGTGTTTTTTTATGAATAACAAGCTAGGGCCATGTCAAACCTAACTAGAAAGAGATGGATGAGGAAACAACGTCATTATGGTAAACGATTATACAGCACTTTGGCTGGGCAAGCCGTATGGAGTTATGACGTCGTCTCCCAAAATGGCGTCATTCGTTGCGCACGTGAAATCATTATGACACACGTGTGTCATACTGGTTATATTTCCCTGTATATCTTAAACTATGTGGGTAATAAACGTTCTTACCGCAGTCTAACTCATCGTTGCCATCTTTACAGTCCCAGTTGTGGTCGCATCTTTTAATGAGGCTAATACAGTGAGAATTGTTGCACTGAAATTCTGTCGGAAGGCAACCTACAAAAACAATATTTGCATGTGCACATTATGCTAATTAAAAAACAAAAACATTAATTTGCGATACATAAGTGACAATTAATATAGAATATTGTAAGTGTAGTCTGCTACCACTCGATGTAAGCATTGGTTCCCTCGAGAACACTGGATAAAACATAAAACATGAAAGGAAACTTTTAAAATCTACGTTGCATATCAAAACAGAAATAATTCTTTGCCGTCAAAGAATTGTGTGTGCGCAATAAGTGTCATGTAACACATTTATTATGTGGATCACCCTAGCTAGACTTTAATATTGAAATGTTGTTCAAGGTACAGTCTGTATATTTCAAAACAAAAATGCATAGATGATTTTGACGTGGATTCAGTTTGGTTTAACAAGAAAGAAAAACCCCCAGGTCATACTGCTATGATCTCACTACACAGATTGCCCAACTTCAAATGAAAATTGTCAACAGAACGGGTTCTCGTTGGCACTAAGAACATATACCATTGCGAACATACATTATGTAATCATTTATTTACACGCCAACACTGAGAACATTTCCGGCTCAGTTCTTTGTTGTATGACCGTATCTGGCTGTAGTACCAATATGAACAAGTGGTTTAGGAACCGATTCACACCGGCCGTCTGTTCAGCTATACACCCATGTCCCCAAAAGTCAATGTACAATATTACAAAATATCATGGGCAAAATACAGCCAGAAGGCTTACCATTAAACATACAAACTGTTTTAATTCTTCCACAATTCCTACAAGTGAATATGTGAACCACAAAATATGTCACAATTAGGAAAAATTAACTCTCACCCAGAAGTGAACTGTGTAGTGAGACCTATATTCAGATACTTTGACAGCTAATCCCACCCCGACTGGTATTTCAAAGCTTGTGGTATGTGCTATCCTGTATGTGAGATGATACATATAAAAGATCCTTTGCTACTAATGAAAAATGTAGCCCATGAAGTGGCGACAGCGGGTTTCCTCTCCAAGACTATATGTCAAAATTACCAAATGTTTGACATCCAGTAGTCGATGATTAATAGATCAGTATGCTCTAGTGGTTTCGTTAAACAAAACTTTAAAAACTGTCTGGTATGACGGAAGCTACACATTTCACTGCCATAGAAATCGACAAACCTGATCATCTCATATGAGCATGGGATATCACTTTACTGGGGGTAGGTGGGGGAGTTGGGGGTATGTGTTTTAACACCAGATGATTCCGACTTTATTTGACAGCTTATCCAGACTTATCTACACATACCACAGATGGCGACACTCTCGTCATATCCGTTACGACACTGACTGACTCCGTCACACACGAGCGACTTGTCAATGCACGCCTGGAGCTGTTCGTCACACTGGAATGCCTCGGTTTCCGAACACTCCCGACTACCTTCGGGTCCGTCCGACAGTATCTCGATACCTGCAAGAAAAGAATCAACATATTTTTAATAAATATTGCTTTGACTTTTGGCAGATTTATATTCAGAAACTCTTATATAACAATATTTGAGTTGGTTTTCACACGACTTAAATATACAACACCTTTTCCTCTCTTCAAACGCGTTTCATTGCATTTAAATGTGTGTTCGCGCCAATAATTGTCATCGTGTTTCTGGTTGTCACATTTAGACCTTCGTTCAAAATTTTATGTCGAATTTACTTCTTTTTTTAATATTATTAAATAGTCCGATCTTCTCTTCTTTCTCTTATTTATTTTTGGACTGTCCTTCTAAAATGCTCCAAATTATATAAATATTCGGCCGAGCAGTCAATTCGTTTTATTTTTGGCTTGTAATTTTTTTCTTTTTTTTTTAAATTATTCTATTAACCTTTTTATTAATTGCTATTTTCAAAATACTTCCCATTTTCAACACTACCTCTTCCCTCCCTAATCTAATCTTATCGGAGGTCGGACTTGGGATGGGCGTGTTCGAAACCTTAGTGGTATATGGGCACGTTAAACTAGTTATCATCATCATCATCTGGTTGTCATAATGTTTTAATAGTCCAAACTGTAATTTTACCTCGCAGTAATTCCGTACGTAAGGAAATAAATATATGTATTGCTAGGGTCCGTACGTAAGGAAATAAATACATGTATATGTATTGCTAGGATCAGACTACCAACTGCCACGACGAGTTGGGTCAACTCGACAGTTGCGCTCAGGTTAACAACTAATCGAGTTCTATTCGAGAATCGAGTTGTAAGAGTGCTCAGACTAGCAACTGGACAGTCGTAGAAGTCGTGAGATCGGCGAGTTGGCCAACCATGTTGTGATATTTGGCAGTCTGATACTAGCATTAGTAAAATGAAGTTTCATATACTACAGGCATTTGCTAGGACAACCAGTACTATACTAGATATACACACATGCTTCCCGCTAATAAAATACTTTAATGACTAAAGTTATATATTGAATGCATTTTCATGTCTAATATATGTTTTATAATCCAAATGTCTCTGACAGCCAAAACCGAACCTCTCAGTTGTGTTGTACGTACGTAAATATACACAGGCATAATATTATGGAATAAATTGAATTCTGGGATACTGCAAATATAAAAAAAACCCAGTAGAACACATTGATTAATTAATCATCGTCTATTGGAGATCAAACATTTCATAATTATGACACGTAATCTTCAGTGCAAACCCGCTACGTTTACAATGGATCTTTTATATGCACTTTCCCACAGATAGGAACGACATATCACGACCTTTGACTAGTTGTTGTACACTGGTTGGAACGACAAAAACTCTATTAGTGAATGGATCCACCGAGATGGTTCGATCCTACGACGCAAAATATGAGGCGAATAAATACCAAGACGATGACAAAGACGCTGAATATACAAACACTGGTATTATTTTTAAAATTGTTTCGTCTAACGACACCACTAGAGCACATTGATATATTAATCATCGGCTATTGAGTGTTAAACATTTGGTAATTTTGACATATAGTAATAGAGAGGAAACCCTCTACATGTCTCCATTAGTTTCAAGGGATCTTTTATATGCACCACCCAACAGAGAGCATATCACATGCCACGGCCTTTTATATACCAGCACTGGCTGGAACGAGAAATAGCCGAATAGGTCCACAGACGGGGATCGATACCATACCGACTGCGCATCACGCGAGCGCTTTACCACTGGGCTACGACCCGCTCCGAGAATTGAATATACAAACATTTAATACGTAACAGTGATTATACTTATTGACAAGACTCTGCTGGATAAATCTTAACAATAGCAGCAAACTCAGGAGTCTTTATAAATAGAAAGTGACATATCAAAGGCCGTGGGATGTGCTGCCCTGTCTGTGGTAAAGTGTATATAAAAGATCCCTCGCTGCATTAGGAACAAATGTAGCGGGTTTCCTCGGAAGACTACGTGTCAGAAATACCAAATGTTTGACATCCAATAGCCTGTAATGAATTAATCAATGTGCTCTTTGATATCATAAAACAAAACACACATTTAATTTTACATAACACGTGGAGACAACTCTTCCCAGGAGAGGTTCGCACTCACGATGGTAACCTTTGGATTATGTAGGTACGCGGTCTTTCTTTATTACCGACATCCACCAATTTCCGACTGCAGTTGTCGGCAACAAAACTGTAATATGACCAACAAGCCTGGGGTGACTTGAGATCGATTGTGAACGATGATCCGCCGACGTCACTGTAATTATCCACCAACAGAAGACATCAAGTCACCGACCTTACTTCCCTAGATATGTAAGCTTCCTTTTTGACACAAATTGCATTTTTTTAGCTCAGGCGTCACTACACAGATGTCGTCTGCCATTGAAACCCATGTTAAATTGCCCAACTCCAAATGAAGATTGCCTATAGAACGGGTTCTCGTTGGCAATAACAACATACACCATAGCAAACATACATTATGTAAGCATTTATTTTCATTCCAAAATTGAGAACATTTCCGTCTCAGTTTTTGCTATAAGACCGCATCTGGCTGTAGTAACGGTCCGAACAGGTGGTTCATTAACCGATTCACTCCGGCTGTGTCTTGCGCTATACACCCACGTCTCAAAAGGTCAATGCACAATATTACAAAATAACATGGGCAAAATACAGCCAGAAAGTTTACCATTAAACATACATATTGTTTTAATTCTTCACCATTTCCTAAAAGTGAATATGTGGACCATAACTTGTGTCACAATTAGGAACTATAGTGATGAATGAACTCTCACCCGGAAGTCAACTGTGTAGTGAGACCTCATATGAACGCCAGGACGACCAGAAACACACTGGATTTTTATTAAATTTAGTATTTACGTGATAAGACGAAAGCAGATAAATTGTATGACGTACCTCAATCGCCTTATGTCGCGTTTCCAACATCAATTTCCGAAATTATGCTTTATTATTATTGTTTAATAATGACATGTTTTTAATTTTAGAATTGTCAATAACTGACCCCATTTCCCAAGATACGAACTTTTTCTGTTTTGATTAAAAATCATTTTGAGCTACTGCAAACATATTGGCGATCAAAAAGACATTGAATTTGTCAAAACTGTCAGGGCTCGACCTTATCGCTAGCCCTGAATGTTTTGGCTACCGATATTCGATTCGAGTTTTGAACAGAAAAAAACTGCAAAAGGTTCATCAAGTAATTGAAACGCAACCCTCTACAACTGAATTACACCGTCACTACCCCACTCCTACCCCATACAAACTAATAAGGACATAAAATTAAAGTTTTACCACTGGGCTACGTCCCGAGCAACACTATTTAGAAGGCCAAGCTTATTTTAGCCTTGCCCTAAAATCAGGCACCATGAAATTAGCATGCCGTCACACCCAGTTGGCCGTAACACGAATCAGTGGGTTGAACACAACCCCCGGCCGGAGTACACACTGCAAGCGTCACTATGGCTTCTGATTGATTCCGCGACGACGTGATGAAATGTAGTGCGCAAACTATTATGAGGAGAAAACGACAAGAAGAACGGTTTCGAGTTATGAGCTATTTGAGAAGTAATTTTGTGTGGAGATAATGCGGTTGCCAAGCCGTATTAAATCAAACAAAATCAATATTAAAGATTCTGCCTACAGCAGTGCGCATGGTTGTTATGTTAGTCTCAGACTGTCAACTGTCACGACGAAGTTGGTCAACTCGACGGTTGCGTTGTAGGTTTTGTCACTCCCGACTTACGATGGCTGCGCTCAGATTAACAACTAATGGGTCATATGAAGAAAACGAGTTGTAAGAGCGCTCAGACTCACAACTTGACAGTCGTAACAGCAGAAAGTTTACCAACTTTGTCGTGGCAATTGGTAGTCATAGCCTAGTATTATATGAACTAACCGGACGTAAAACACAGTTTGTATGAGTGGAACAAAAGTGCAGACTCTTCAAATTTGCCGTGTCTCTGGATAGTTTTAATTCAGGATAACTTTAAAACTAATAATATCTATACTGTGAGGCAGCAAAGATATAAACACTATAAAAGAGAAGTGGGGATAAAATTGCAATACATTTTGAGTGTATGCCATCAAATCAATTCCATACAGACGGAAATAGTAACGCGTTGTTAACACTACATGCAACTTTTTCAATCAGCATATACATCACCATAAACATCAATACTACAAAGAAAATCAGAGGCGAGAGTGTGGTGCTAGCTTCGACTATAAGATAAAAGCGTCTGTGATTTTCTTTGTTCTGAACATATGTCATGCACAATAGCACCTGGTACACTGGTACTAGTTTAAATCAAATCGCGGGAATTTGCTGGCCAGACAAAACAACGCTTTATCACAAGTCCTGTCATGTAATTCACACGTAACAGCTAGTTCGATGCCGTCTCTAAAATTAGATGAACTTTGACCCAGTGTGGTGATATTTTGTATAATGGTTGCTATCTAAAACGATTAACCATGGAACTGTTTTCCTTTTGTTTTATGAGACTACGCAAGATTTTCCTGACTTTTTTGTTTTTTCTATACTGAACACGGAAGAAATTGTAATCAACAAATTGCCTATTCACACGTCACCAAACGTTTGATGTTGACTGATAGAAATAATCTTTTTACAACTGTTAAAAACTGGAAAAGTGCTTTTAAAAAAAATCAGAGAAGAACTTTTGTGGTTGTATCAAATTCGAGGCACCTAAAAAGGATCAACACAAATACCTGCTTTTTTCTTCGTTTTCATTAAGAATTTAAAGAAAAATTATCGTGATTTTCTTAAAACCATAAAACCTGTTTTGCCCTACAACCAATATCAGATCAGCTATCACCTGCAAGAAATCGATTGTAATTAATATCATATTTATTCACGCACCGCCAAATGCTCGATTACATATTACCAGTACTCTGTTAAATAGTTAAAAACTACCAGATGTCTTTGTATATAATACAATTAAAGCAGCACGCTATACCAAATTCTAGAATCTCGAAAACTGAGCAAGCAGGCCATACCAAATTCTAGAATCTCGAAAACGGAGAAAGCAGGCCATACCAAATTCTAGAATCTCAAAACGGAGAAAGCAGGCCATACCAAATTCTAGAATCTCGAAAACGGAGCAAGCAGGCCATACCAAATTGTAGAATTTCGAAAACGGAGCAAGCAGGCCATACTAAATTCTAGAATCTCAAAACGGAGCAAGCAGGCCATACCATATTCTAGAATCTCGAAAACGGAGCAAGCAGGCCATACCAAATTGTAGAATTTCGAAAACGGAGAAAGCAGGCCATACCAAATTCTAGAATCTCGAAAACGGAGCAAGCAGTCCATACCAAATTGTAGAATTTCGAAAACGGAGCAAGCAGGCCATACCAAATTCTAGAATTTCGAAAACGGAGCAAGCAGGCCATATCAAATTATTGAATCTCGAAACAGGAGCAAGAATTCACCGATGAAATTGTGTATTACATAGCCACTAACACATGAGTGGCCGTTCGATATCATTTATCTCACAAGTTGTTTTAAAATGTATCTAACGAGCGAAAGCGAGTTTAATACGTTTTTAAACAACGAGTTTTGAGATAAATGGTATCTAACGGACACAAATATATTATTCTATTTTTTACATATCCTAAAAAACACAAGTTTTTAAAACAAATTTTAACATCTTTTTCGACTAAATGTTATTTACAGCCGTTGCACTTGTAGCGAACTTACGCGTCACTGACACGTGATTGCCAACACTGCGTTCAGCCAGACCGAGCGGGAAAAAAAACCTGTCAGCCAGACTGGTTTGTGCGCTTCACGGTAAACCAAATGGCCACGTTGGGAACCAGTCAAATTATTCGCGAACGTTAGCGAAACGTTTGCTGGCTGGCCTTGGGGACGCGTGTAAACAACCCATGTGTTATAAAAAATAACGCATGATGTTCTCACCAACGTGTGTGTAAGAAACCAAATTCTAGAATCACTGAACAGAGGCACGCATTCACCGATGAAATTGTGTATTACACTCACTTTCAACACGAACAGATTGTGTCTTTCACACTCACACACTAACACACACTTACAAGATCGACTGGCGGCGACGGTCAATTTCGCACAAATGGTAAAGTATCGACTAGTCGACACTTAGCTAATCAGATGGAAAATATGGGACGTACAGCTGCCAGTGTTCCGAGCATTTCCTCGGAGCGTTCACTTAGAAAGGCAGACAAATACGCGAGACTTATCAACGGATTTGCCATTTATCGGGGTGTCAAGTTATCGCACGGTCGAATACCAGTCGGCGCAAACTTGCCTTCTGCAAGCGTAGCGAAGTACAAACAGGTGCCAGTCAAACGCGTCCTTAACACAATTAGCGAACCCACAATCAATGTGCCAGTCCAAGACTGTGGATGAAATGCAATATAAGAGAGATTGGAACTCGAGACAGTGAGTGTCTTTTTCTCTTACTGGTAAACACATAGTCTGTCTTCGCAGTTGTACCTCACTAAGGTTCAAGAACGCTGTCATGGTAAGCGAAATCAGTGCTTTAGCAGGCGCCGTGTGCACAGGAGAAATGTTCTTCTGTTTTGAATATTTTTTTCCCGAGGAAGCATGTACACCCCCCCCCCCTATAAACTTCGCTCACCACAGTCTCGATCCCCCCCCCCCCCCCCCCCCCCCCACCGCTAAAATTCCTTCAGGCTCGCCTGTTACGACTGGGTTTTATTCCAAGACGTACGCTACTGGGTTAGTTTGAGAAAGAAATATTTTATTTTAACGACGCACTCAACACATTTTATTACGGTTATATGGCGTCAGACATATGATTAAGGACAACACAGATATTGAGGGAGGAAACCCGCTGTCGCCACTTTATGGGCTACTATTTTCGATTAGCAGCAAGGGATTTTTATATGCACCATCCCACATACAGGGCAGTACATACTACGGCTTTTGATATACCAGTCAGTCATGGTGCACTGGCTGTAACGAGAAATAGCCCAATGGGCCCACCGACGGGGATCCATCCCACACCGAACGCGCTTCGAGCGAGCGTTGTACCACTGGGCTACGTTTCGCCCTACGGGTTAGTTTGAGAGTCACGTGCATTTTACGCAACGGTCTTGATGTCCAGTACAACGAATTACTCGATTGAATCAAACCACATGGTACGTGACTGTGGTGTAAAGTCTTTTTGATCTGACTCGAAAAATTAATTTTCCTGTTATCTTGTGTATTCGTGTACTTGGGAACCGTACAGCTACGTTTAAGTGGTACAGTATCTAATCTCCGATTTACCTGTCTGCTTATCTAATAATAACACAGTCCAGGCTAACTCACTCCTTATAAATAAATGTGTTCATTCTGTATCAAGACATTTGTTGTAGGTTTGAAGAATTCCAGAAGAATTCTAGAGTTCCCATAGATACCATTCATGTAGTATAAAAGGAAATTAAAGAAACAAATATTTGTTTAACGAAACATTTTAAATTAAAGCAACTTGGAAATGTTATTTTGAGAGAGAGAGAGAGAGAGAGAGAGAGAGAGAGAGAGAGAGAGAGAGAGAGAGGGGGCGGGAGCGAGATATAGAGAGAGAGAGGGGGGGAGCGAGATATAGAGAGGGAGAGAGATAGCGAGATGGGAGAGACGGAGAGGGGGAGGGAGAGAGATAGAAATAGAGGGGGACGGAGGGAGGGAGGGAGAGAGAGAGAGAGAGAGAGAGAGAGAGAGAGAGAGAGAGAGAGAGAGAGAGAGAGAGGGAGGGGGGAGCGAGATATAGAGAGGGAGAGAGATAGCGAGATGGGAGAGACGGAGAGGGGGATGGGAGAGAGATAGAAATAGAGGGGGACGGAGAGAGAGAGAGAGAAGAGAGAGAGAGAGAGAGAGAGAGAGAGAGAGAGAGAGAGAGAGAGCGAGAGAGACGCACGCACATAGACATAGCTTTTCTGGCGACTAAAATTGTAATTGTATGACCTATTCATATTTAGAAGTTCAGTCTCTGTACATTGTGTATGTTTCTAATCTTACTAATGCTCGTAGTAGACACTGGTATTTTAAAATGTAATTTTCGTTATTAAAGAGACTCTTTTGATTAAATGAAAAAAAAATTAAAAGTTTATTTTGTTTAACGACACCACTGGAGAACATTGATTAATTAATCATCGGTTACTGGATGTCAAACATTTGATAATTCTGACTCATAGTCATCAGAGGAAACCCGCTACATTTTCCTAATGCAGCAAAGAATCTTTTATATGCACTTTCCCACATACAGGAAAGCACATACCACGGCCTTTGACCAGTTGTGGTGCACTGGTTGGAACGAGAGAAAAAACAGTCAGTTGAATGGATCCACCGAGGTGATTCGATTCTGCGACACAGGCACGTCAAGCGACGTATTGTAAAGAAATGTTAGTTGGAAACATTACAATGGCATCTAGTTTGTGCAAGTTGCGGGGGGGGGGGGGGGGGGGGGGGGGGGGTGATCGATCCTGCAGTACATGGCACGTCGGCCGAGAGCTCTACCACCGAGCTACACCCCGCCCCTCGTGTGGTTTGAACGGAATTAATAACTAAGCTGTGCGACTCGGTTCTGGGATGTACCACATTTATATGCCTGGTGAATCTCCTGCATTTTTTAAATGTATTTATTTATTTATTAGTTGTTTGTTTTTTTGTTTTTTGTTTTTTTTACCTATTTGTGTATAAATATCTACGGATTGAAAATATAACAGTTTCCTTAGTTTGGATTGACTGATTTTATATTTATAAAAATATAAGAATATCATATTCAAAAAAAGAAAGATATATATTAACACACACAAAAAAAAAAGGTTTAGCAATTTGGTAAATGTGTGTCACGGGGATCCTATAATACCCGTAACTGGATGAAACACGATTATCCAAATATCTCTCCTAACTGTATATCTATTAGATCTCTCTGTATCGAGCAGTATTTACCCAAGTGGCTCGTCTAGGTATGATCAGAGATAAGATCTTATATAAAGTATATATTATTATAGCACGTTTAGTTCAGTAGAAAACACAACAAAAACACAATACACTTTGGAATCTGTATTAACCTACGCTGACAAATGTACTGCCGCAGTAGTTAATTAACAACAACAAATAATAACAACCAAGAACTGATCACTTAATTAGTTAATCTCTAGGTGTCTATTTTACACAATATTATAATCACTTCACCGTGACACAACACCCACACGTGTGATAATTGAGAAACGCTGCCAGAAGAACTTAATTAATAAAGGAATTACAACTCTATTCCTAACTGGTTAATTTTTAATAAACCCTTACTACTCGTTCAATAACGTGTGATAATTGAGAAACGCTTTCAGGGGAACTTAATTAATAAAGGAATTACAACTCTATTACTAACTGGTTAATTTTTAATTAACCCTAACTACTCATTCAATAACCTTGTAATACAGACTTAATACTGGTACCTATCACAATAAAGACAATAACCTACAGTTTACCTAGGTCCTCTAGGATGACTGGATAATCTTTATATATATATTTAGACCAGTGAGCCTACAGTTTACTGCGTCAGATGACCGGCAGAACCGTCTAAATAATATTGGTATAATACAGTATTAAAATATTTAAAGTCACATCAATCACATCAAGGTTATACACAGAGCAGAAAATATATATAATTACCAGTCCGAACGGACAGCGATCCCCTGGAGCCTTCCTTATGTGTCTCCCCGATATCTCTAAAGCCCTAGCTATTTATTCAAACCTCTCAGAGACAGCGAATATCGCCTGGGGGCACAACGCGGTACCTCACCTATCATCTGATATTTCCACCTCTCCCAGAGTCGGTATATTTTCTTAGATGACCAGACATTCTGTCGCCAGTCGCCAAAATCACGGTCGTCGAAACCGCACTCGCAGAGGTATTACGTAACTACTGGCCACCTGGGCTTAAGTGCATATGGAACTGCACACGGCCCTCTAAAACAATTAATATCGCCACAGGCGAAAAGAAATTAAGAGCATGTACCGTCACAATGTGGTTAAATAAAATACTTTTCAAAGTAAAATCAGAAACTGGATTTAACTGGTGCATCATTTGAGATTTTTAATACACATATGAAATACACATACGTAACTGTCAAGTCATTGAATGTATCTTGTAGTTTAAAGTACAATGAAGTACATGTAGTAGCAAATTGCTAAACGTTTTTTCTCTTAGTATATTTTATTAACTATTAACTCAACGCTAACGTGAAACTGAATTTCATAATATATAAAGAGAAATAAGACAAATAACTCACCAAGTTGTAAAACGGTTTTCCCTTTCTGAGAATCGTACAAGTAACTACGTAAAGCTAATTTTGGTAACCATGACGTCACCAAACTGATGACGTAGCGTTACACAGTCGCATGCAACGTTGGGTGGGGTGGGGATGGGTGGGAGTGGAATGTGGGCAGAGTTGATATTTTAAAAGACCACACCCACGTTATAGCATACAGATGGACAGGCAGACAAATAAATAAACAATAACAGACAGAAAATAGGACACAGACAGAAAGCGAAACATAGAGAGATCTATATGTCGACAGATAGACGGGGAATCCAAAAAGATGAGAGAGAGAGAGAGAGAGAGAGAGAGAGAGAGAGAGAGAGAGAGAGAGAGAGAGAGAGAGAGAGAGGGGGGGGGTAAAAGGGCACAGGCGTACGGGCTCCCATTTTTGTTTGGTGGGGGGGGGGGGGGGGGGACAGGCTGGCTTTTGCCCGAATTAAACGAAAATGCCCGAATCTGGATAACAACACTTTATATAGGTTTGCAAAGGAATAACGCATTTTCACATGGATTACAACTAATTTTGAGGGTAGAATGATGGAAATACAAGGTAAAACGATCTCAGGTTAGCACATTTTGCCAGAATATCTTACCTTTTTTGCCCGATATTGAGGTTTTGCTCCAGAACTAGCGGCGCAGTTTCCCCACCCCTTGTCTCGTACGCTTATGGGTAGAGGTTAAGGTGTGAGAGAGGAGAGGGTGAGAGTGAGAAAAAGAGAGATGAGAGAGGGAGGGATACAGAGATACTGAAGTGTGGACATGGTAAGTAAATCACTTTCTATCTTTTTTTGTATCGTACTTAATGTACAAGAATTACTTTCTCTGACAACATTATTTCCGGACAAGAAATTGGCAAAATATCAGGCTAAATAGAATTTACTTGATAGAATAGTCGTTAAGTCAAATTAGGCTATCAGGCGTATATAAATAGATTATCTCCCCTTTGTCTGAACTCTTCCGAGGCACGTGTTTCTCGTCATCGAGGCGTGCAGCCTGGCTGATTTACATTTACCTGCTCAATGTGCACTTACTGTATCGGTTTCAAGTCGAGATGCAATCCCATTTGAGAGGCTTTGCCTGTAGAACTTAAAATACTTCGACAGAAACACAATCTGAAACTAACCAACGACCAACCATCCGTCTATCCATCCATCCATCCGTCCGTCCGTCCGTCCGTCCATCCAACCATCCATCCATCCATCCATCCATCCATCCAACATCCATCCGTCCGTCCATCCGTCCATCCGTCCGTCCATCCATCCATCCATCCATAGGCGTACGGGCTCTCGTTTTTGTAGGGAGGCAAACTGATTATTGCCAGAATTAAGCAAAAGTGCTCGAATCTGGATTACAACGTTTATTCATATTAGCATTATGATTATTGCCAATTCACATGAATCATGTCGTATACCCTCAGGATAATTCGGAATGTTTTCAAATTATTTTTAAATCACTGGCATGATTCTGCAAGTAAGGTTTTGATTGGTGGACATGAGCTCCAACTGGCTGCTGTTACTTCCACATGTAATAGTGGAGCTAATTTTAATTAGATTGCAATCATTTTAACACGGATTACAACTAATTTTGAGACTAGAATTATGGAAATACATGGTAAAGACAGTTTTCAGGTTAGCACATTTTTCCCGAATATCTGAAACATGTTTGCCTTGAAACTTTGAAACTTTACGTCGATACACTCAGGCCGTCAAACGACAGCATACGATGAGTAATTGTACAATAGTTATTTACAGTGACAAGATGACAACAGGAGTTCTTTGTTGAATACTACAGTATATACAAACATAATTCAAAATAGCTATATACCCATTTTAAAAATGAAGACACATGGCGACAAGACATTTAAATATAGTATTTCATTTCAACCGGTTTTCGTGCTTATAGCTAATTAAGGTTCAAGCACGCTGTCCTGGGCACGCACCTCAGCTATATGGGCTATCTGTCCAGGATAGTGGGTTAGTTGTTAGTTGGTTAGTGTTTAGTAAGAGAGAAGAGTGTGTAGTGGCCTTACACCTACCCATTGAGCCCTTAAGAACTCGCTCTGGGTTGGAGCCGTTACCGGGCTGCGAACCCTGTACCTACCAGCCTGTAGTCCGACGGCTTAACCACTGCGCCACCGAGGCCGGTGTTTAAATATAGCAGAGATATTTTTACAAGTCAGTACTTTTAACAGTATCAAATTATATTGAAGCTGTTTATCTATGGTTCACTGAATTTACTTTTACGGAGGGTGCTTATGCTATTACAATGAAACAGTTCTTTGAATTTAAGTGTGCTAGGTTGTTTTGTTTTTTATAATAATTTGAGGTTTTGCCCTCCGCCACATACCCCCTCCACCCCACCCCACCTCACCCCACCCCCGGTCACGTACGCTTATCTTCAGAAACCTATTGCCTTGAAATACAAACATATTTTGAGTAAATATAGATTATCTTCCCATAATCTCTTTATAGAAACGGGCAGATACCACAATATTGACAGGAATAATAGAATTTGTCGTCTGTGCAATATGAATGTAGTAGAAGACGAATATCACTTTGTTCTAGTGTGTCGTTTCTACAGTAATATAAGAGATAAATATTTATTATAATAAACCATCAACATTTAAATTAACGCAACTACTGTCGAGCGACAATTCAAAACAGCTAATTAAATTGTGTAAGTATTTGAACACTGCTACCACGCATAGAACAGACAGCATTGATACATGACATATGCTATTATACTGTATATTATTGCTATGCATGCATTACCCATTTACTATAGAATTTTATTGATTGTAACCCGATGCTACATACCATTCCCCGCAGTGTGCACATTATATTATTTTATATATAAATATGTATGTATGCCTACAAAATGTATATTTTTTGGCAAAAATAAAATGTGTGTTTATTTATGGCTCACGGACAGAGACACCCTTAATCAATCACTTAAACAACGAAACAATCACAACCAGAAACCTGACTGAAATCAGCCAGTTACCAGTAATTACGTAATCAGTCAATACGTTAATCAAGCAAGGAATTAATGAATGGGAGAACAAAAAAAAAGAACAAGGTAAGAACGAAAGAAAGAAAGAAAGAAAGAAATGTTTTATTTAACGACGCACTCAACACATTTTATTTACGATTATTTGGCGTCAGACATATGATTAAGGACCACACATATTTTGAGAGGAAACCCGCTGTCGCCACTACATGGGCTACTCTTTCCGATTAGCAGCAAGGGATCTGTAAACTACCCATTGAGACTTGCGGAGCACTCACTCAGGGTTTGGAGTCGGTATCTGGATTAAAAATCCCATGCATCGACTGGGATCCGAACCCAGTACCTACCAGCCTGTAGATCGATGGCCTAACCACGATGCCATCGAGTCCGGTTAAAACGAAAGCAACTTAAAGAAAAGAACAAACGAAAGAACATAAAGACGCATGAGGAAGCAATTAAAAAAAACAACAAAAAAAAACAACAACAACGAACGAACGAATATTAAATTATATCATGTTACCAACACTACAACAAAACCCCATCCTATTGCTAAATGGTTCTTTATCAGAGTAATTTATCAAGTGAAAGTCTTTTATCTGACCTTGGCACGTAACTTAATACGAACAAATTACTACATTTACTAGAATCCTCCTTGCTACAACCATTTGCATTCCTATCAAAATAGAAGCAAAATGTGCCATTTGCTGGCAATAAATTTGTGCTGTTACAGTTATTTTGTTTTTTCCGACGTTAGTAGGGTAGTCTGTACTGTAACATAGATGCAGGAGTGCTTATAAATAAATAAGTTACAGTATACCCTGTATCTAACGAACACCCCCATAATGTACTACACGAGCTAGTTATTTACAGCTAGCCGCTATGCAGAGGTAACATGTAATATGCACAAATTTGCATTTCAATCTATGTTCTAGGCAGTTAAGGTCCAAGTAGGTTGTTCTGGGCACAGATGTCAACTATCAGAGGCATTGTTTTACCCCATACAAATGTTAATGGTTTGCCATTTTTATCCAGTACAAATATTAAAGGGAGATACCGGTACCCTAGTTTTTAAACACTAAGGCATATTTTTGACTATTATACTTTACTTAGATTTTATTTTTTATATTATCCATTTCCGTTAATTCGAAGTGTTTTTGGTGATCCTTGTGTTTTTAATATCACAAAATGCATTTCTCATATGTTTAAAAACGCGCGTGCGTCTGAGAAGTAGCAGTGAAGGAGTCGAGTTTTAGTCTATTTTTAGAGGGCATTTCACCATTTTAAAGTCACAGACTTACGTTTCACTCAGTTGTTACTTCATCCAAATGTGTTACAGGTTTGTAGATTAACTAAACTTAGTGTTAATTTTCACGGGTTGAAACTAGGGTATGTCCCTTTAATGGTTAGTGTTTTTGTATCCAAGACACATGTAAATGGTTATAATTAGTGGTTATTAACCAGGACAAATATTCTAGGTAAGTAGTTATTAACCAGGACAACTGTTAATGGTAAGTAGTTATTAACCAGGACAACTGTTATAGGTAAGTAGTTATTAACCAGGACAACTGTTATAGGTAAGTAGTTATTAACCAGGACAACTGTTATAGGTAAGTAGTTATTAACCAGGACAACTGTTAATGGTAAGTGATTTTTACCCAACACAAATGCTAATAATCTAGACAAACAAATTAGATAATTAATCAATTTTATTTAATTATTCGAATAGCTTTTTAACCACTGATTTTTTCTTTATATATATACTCTTCAACTATAAAAAAACTCCCCGCCCTAACCCACCCACCCCCCCCCCCCCCCCCCCCCCCCCCACCTACATCTATAGTTTTTAAAAAGCGAAATGATGTACTGCTCTCCTTTTCGCTTAGTATTGATATCACCAGTTGGGAGTTGAAAGCCTTCGGGGCGGGACGTAGCCCAGTGGTAGAGCGCTCGCTTAATGTGCGGTCGGTTTGGGATAGATCCCCGTCGGTGGCCCCACTGGGCTATTTCTCGTTCCAGCCAGTGTACCAGACAGAGAGAGAGAGAGAGAGAGAGAGAGAGAGAGAGAGAGAGAGAGAGAGAGAGAGAGAGAGAGAGAGACAAAGTGACAGAGAGACAGAGACAGAGACAGAGACTGGCAGAGAGAGAGCGACAGAGAAACATCGAGCGACAGAGGCAGAGAGAGAGAGAGAGAGAGAGAGAGAGAGAGAGAGAGAGAGAGAGAGAGAGAGAGAGAGAGAGAGAGAGAGAGAGAGAGATGCCACTCCTTGCGAAATGCAGTATAACATCTCTTATAAGCTCTTTGTCGTAGACAGAACAATACAGGCCGCTGTTTTTGATATACGAGTCGTGGGGGCAATGGTTGGTGGTTGAGACGGGGAAATCGCAGCCCTATGTGTGGAATCAGTCTAACGCCCACTGTACCCCAAGCGACACCAACTAGCCGTAGTTTAAACTGAGACTTCGAAATACAGCATTTCGAGATACGAGGTGACATTTCCAGGGGGTTAGACTGTACGTGTACGTCTTATCGTACTTGTTATGTATGTCTCCTACTAACCCACAAGTCAGCAGTGGTAATAAAATACACTCTGTTTTTTTCTCAATTTTTTTTTATCTTTTCCAAGACAGTTGGACCCCCCGCGAATTCAGGCAGGTACTTGTGATTTGGTCGATGATAACAAACAAAACGGCCTGGCCACTGCGAAATCCACACACTCCGCACTCCGAGGTAATTCGAGTGTTTAGACACCTTGAAAGATTCTCTTTCGTACACCGAAAACACCTGTCTGTGATATCGAATTGCGTTCTAAAGTAAACACAAATTAGCGATGAAAACGGCAAACGGAGATTTCCCTCATTAATGTGCAGGGCGCAGTGGTAGAAGTATGCGAGATAAACGGTTTATACAAAGAAAAGTGAAAAGTGGTTAAACAGCAAGAAAAACAGGGGGGGGGGGGGAGAGAGAGAGAGAGAGAGAGAGAGAGAGAGAGAGAGAGAGAGAGAGAGAGAGAGACAGAGAGACAGAGAGACAGAGAGAGAGATACAGAGAGAGAGAGAGAGAGAGAGAGAGAGAGAGGAGAGAGAGAGAGAGAGAGAGAGAGAGAGAGAGAGAGAGAGAGAGAGAGAGAGAGAGAGAGAGACAGAGAGACAGAGAGAGAGAGAGAGAGAGAGAGAGAGAGAGAGAGAGAGAGAGAGAGAGAGAGAGAGAGAGAGAGACAGAGAGAGAGAGAGCTTAGACAGAGAGAGAGAGAGTTAGACAGAGAGAGAGAGAGAGAGAGAGAGAGAGAGAGAGAGAGAGAGAGAGAGACAGAGAGACAGACAGACAGACAGAAAGGCAAACAGAGAGACAGACAGATAGAGAGGCAGAGATGTCATGTGAATGGAATTTAATGCACATATAACGCACTTATAGGTAGTACTGAACCAAATAACTTCCGGCTGGGTCAAAGTTCGAGGTGCACCCAACTTTTGATAGAGAAGTGAACACCACAAGTCCTGTGATTGGTTATAAATGTGAGTGCGTTGGTTGTAAAAAAAAATTAGTTTCATCTGGGCTAAAAATGTATGCAATTTTATTTCATCTAGTACCACTGTGTCAAGTAGCCTTGTGCTTGGAACATGTATGGGGTACCTGTAAAAAAAAGTACTCAAATTTTGTGCGGAACTAGGGTAGTCATAGACGCTACCCGTTATCTCAGAAATGAGCTGCTTGACACCCACTTTTTGGTGATTCACTTTAAGGGTGAGGGGTGGTAGTATTTATATCCGTGGCGTTTATGTCGATTGATACGTTGCAGGTAGGAGTTTTAGCCACATATGTTACTATTGTCGTCTATGGGATTTGATTTGGTAGTATACACCCTTTAGGGCAGGATATTGTGCAAGGGGTGGGAGTGGCGTTTTAGACTGTAACAAGCCAAATTTCAAGCAGATAATCATCGAATCCGGCCAAAGTTTGTTAAACTACACAATCGGATAGTACCGACACAGCTCTATGACTGAAATGGGTAATGTGAAAGAAGCCATGTTTTTCTTTCCATATTAAACATCACCATAAACTAAATTCAGTCCGGCCTTTGAAGTTCTAAGTCAGGTATTCCCAGTGTAGCTAATAAGCACTTTCATGGAGCCACCGTAGACAAATGTTAATGTTTCATTTCAGACGTCGCCCGATGACTCACATGAAATATTAATCCATCTTGTAATGTAAAATGCTTCAAGCCACCAATTCGGAAAATGGTTGTTCGGTTGCTGCAGTTTAATTAATCAGAGTCGAAAGTGTTATAAGTGCACAGAGGGCGTCTAACTGGATGTATGACGTATTGGGGGTGGCGCCCACATCTACGTGACAAGGAGATGGGTATTCGTTCCGCCCTGGAGGGGTATTCGTTCCGCCCTGGAGGGGTATTCGTTCCGACCTGGAGGGGTATTCGTTCCGCCACTGGCGATGTCAATGCGTGAACATTGAATGGATGTGGACTTGACAATTGTTCTTCATTTCTAATTATATTTTCGTGCTTATATCCACTTAAGGTTCAAGCACGCTGTCCTTGGCACATACCTCAGCTATCTGGGCTGTCTGTCCAGGACAGTGTGTTAGTTATTAGTTGGTTAGTGGTTAGTCAGAGAGAAAAGGGTGTAGTGGCCTTACACCTACCCATTGAGCCCTTAAGAACTCGCTCTGGGTAGGAGCCAGTACCGGGCTGCAAACCCTGTACCTACCAGCCTTATGTCCGATGGTCTAATCACGACACCACCGAAGCTGGACATGACAAAATTGTATGAATTTGGATTTGGAGTATTTATTAAACGACACCTCAGCACATTTTAAACTACGGTCAGTTGGTGTCGCTTGGGGTGCAGTCGATGTTATATTGATTGCTAATTTCCCCGTCTCAACCATTACCCCACGACTCGTATATCAAAGACAGCGGAGTGTACTTTTCTCTCTATGGAAAAGAGATCCCATTGAATGGTAGGGTGCTGTTGATTGGCAGATTCAATGAATTTATTAAGATCTTGTTCAGAATGGTCCCAAATAAAAAATATGTCATCTATATATCTAAGCCAAAGTAGCGATCTAACACATTTGCTCAGCAGAACTTTTTCAAAACAACCCATAAATAATTTAGCATAACTAGGGGCCATAAAAGTGTACCCATTGCAGTGTCTTGTATTTGGATAAAGTTTTCACATAAAATATATAGATATATATATTATATATATATATAATATATATATATATATATATATATATATATAAGAATAATATATAATATATATGCCTATGTCTCTCTCTCTCTCTGTCATCTTGTCTCTGTCTGTCGGTCTCTCTGTCTCTCTGTCTGTCTGTCTGTCTTTCGCCCCCACCCCCACACAGAGTCTCCCTCTATCTCTCTCTCTCTCTCTCTCTCTATCTCGCATCTCTCCTCTCTCTCTCTCTCTCCTCTCTCTCTCTCCTCTTCTCTCTCTCTCTCTCCCGCTCGCTCTCTCGTTCTCTTCTCTCGTTCTCTCTCAACATCTTTTTTTTCAAAAATTAATTTCCCCGCTGTATGACGTCGATTATTGCCGGGCTAATACGTAAAATCGCATTTGGAGCCAAAATGCCATCGCGCTTGAACCAGGAGATGCATTCTGATTTCAGTTTAAATATGCCCTTATTTCGGTATCAAATATAACCGTCTACCTTTTCAAAAAAAAAAGGGAAAAAAAAGACGCATATCCGCATGCATTCTGGAACTTTGGTCTGACCGACTTTTGTTTTTCTGGCCTAATAGTGA
Organism: Gigantopelta aegis; assembly: GCF_016097555.1. NCBI lineage: Eukaryota > Metazoa > Mollusca > Gastropoda > Neomphalida > Peltospiridae > Gigantopelta > Gigantopelta aegis. The sequence goes on from NC_054705.1 coordinate 24,549,651, forward strand.
AAAATACCGCTTACGCCGTAGTGTTTAAAAACTAGGGTCTATCACTTTAATGGCACCCCAGCACCAAACTACACATTGGCGCTAGTGTGGGTATCTCACACGCGAATCATCCATCTTGTTATCATTACTGACCCAAGCGAGAAAAATGTTACCTAAACCTCGCTATCAGAAACAGAAAAAAAAAACTCTTTTTTTTTTAGGTATTAACTTTCGTGAAGCTCAATGACATATCAATCGAAACAATTTATAAATCCTGATGAAATATTTATCCAGAGTCATTGTCTACGAAATGAGACGTATAAAGCTACGGAAAGCATGGGACAAAACGTTCTTAACAGTAGTTCGGCGTGTAGTGATAATAACGAAATTTATTCGGCCGTGTTAAATCTGTTTGACCATTGAATTAAGAATTCCTTCACGTATTGATTTTACGTCATCTCTTCAACATTGTGACATATCACCAGAGAACAGAGGAAAAGTAGTACGGCGGCACAGGGGTTATTTTAGTTTATCAGTTTAAATTTATTGGTAATTTGTTGGGTTTTTTTTTTTTTTTTTTTTTTTTTTTTTTTTGGGGGGGGGGGGTTCCTTTTCTTTTCTTTTTTTTTTTTTGCTTTGCATGGTTTCATTGCATTTTATTTATGTTTTTGGGGAGAAAAGGGCAGGGTAAGGGTGGGATATATTTGTTTAATGGAACAATCTCATCTTGTTCAATCATTAGATGATCTAATTTTATCTGTGACCTAAACAGAACTCATTGTTGCCGCATAAACTACTCCTTTTAATTATCGGTAGGACTAACGGCAATGCGTCTGCAAATGTCAAAGTATTTATTTTGTGCGTCATTGTGGGCACGCGGCGCGTGGTTCACGCAATCGTGTATGGCTCCGGGTCTCCGAGCATTTCACGAAAACTGATCACACAGTGATGTTCCAACTGGGGTTCAACTCTAATAAACCACGGGCTTACGGGTCTAGACTCTACGGCGCAATGATCTTATATGTGTGTAATCGGGTTTGAAACTTAAGCGCTGGGTTCACTGTCCCGTATTACTGGCAGGTTTACAGATTTAGTCAACGTGTTCAAGGTTCCAATGTATCAATCAATTCGTACTGCTAATAATGTTAACGCTTACTGATAAAACTGATATAAGCAGTGCGTTACGACACTCAGGCAGTACACCAGTACAAAGTGAGGCACCTCACATTTAATCTACCTGACAGAAAATGGGCGGGGAGAGAGCGATTTAACCAATAACCTTTACTCTGAATCATTAAGGATTTCCTTGATGTTTTCGTATTGCGACCGTCATTGTTGGCTGAAAAATTGCAGTTCATGTGCATGAGGGTACCTGCACTAGTTTCAGCCGCTGAGGTATATACTGCTAACAACTGTACAAGAATTATTTATTTATTTTCCCAACTCATAACTAGTATTTGCACATTATAACTTCATGTGACTTATTCCTACCATTTCAACCCGTACGCACCCCGAACTTTGACACGGTACTTTCTTCTTTGGTACCATGGCAACACTAGAGCAAATCAGGTCCAAGATTGAAAGTCCCTTACTCCTCACTCCTTGTCTGTCTGTATGATGTCTGTTGATTTCTCACTCTCTCTATCTCTCTCTCCTCTCTCTCTCTTGTCTTTCTCATCTTTTTCCCTCTCTCCTTCTCTCTTCTTCTCTCCGGCTTTAGCCCCTCTATCTGTATCACCTCGAAGTATTTGAATCTGTGTCGGACATCTGGTAGTGAATATCATCACCGTTATAAGGGTCCTCTCTCAGTTCTAACTATCTATCTGTCTCTATGTAAAACTCTGCTATCTCTCTGTTCAATTCATACTCTATCGCTATTCTCTTCACTCTCTAATCTACTCTCTCTCTGTTTCTACGTATATATTTCTCTCTATGTCCCTGGTCCTGAGTGTGTGTGTCCTCACAAGTTAATTACCCAATTAACCATCACAATGAAGTATAAAATACGTTTTTGTTTTATTAAACTAAACACGCCACTGGTCTTGCACCGAGTTACACGGGTGGTTTTTACTCTTAAATAATACACCAACAGAAATGCATGTGCACACTGGTCAGAAAATAATTAAAACTAGTGGGGGTTTCTTATTTCGTTTTCTTAGCTTCAATATCGCGTGTAGCCTCCAAGAGCTTCAATGTAGGCATCGACCAAATAAGATGACCGTTGGGGGATGTTTGCACCATTATTCAACCAGAACCATTTTCAGCTCATCTAGCGATTGTGGATGGACACGACGATCATAGACACGCCTGCCAATGAGGATGTCAAAGGCATGTTCTATGGGATTCAGATCAGGAGAACGTGCAGGCCAGTCCATGTGAGTGTTTCCGTTTACCTGGGGTGCAGTAATGACTACTTTAATCTTCTCAAAGCTGTTGACATAGAATGGCAACTATAGGTATAATGATTTCATCCTGTATCTCACACCAGTCATGGTGCCCCTTCTGGTGATCACCAGGAAGGAAGGAAATGGTTTCTTTAACGACGCACTCAACACATTGTTTTACCGTTATATGGCGTCGGACATATGGTTAAGGACCACACAGACATTGAGAGAGAAAACCCACTGTCGCCACTCTTTTCGAGTAAGATACTTTTTATATGCACCATCCCATAGACAGGATAGCACATACCACGGCATTTGATGTACCAGTCGTGGTGCACTGGCTGGAGCGAGAAATAGCCCAATGGGCCCACTGACGGGGATCGATCCCAAACCGACCGCGCATCAAGCGAGTGCTTTACCACTGGCGACGTCCCGCCCACAGCTGGTGATGACCAGGTCAGTTATTTGTCCATAATAAATTCCAGCCCAAACCATAAGGCTGCCACTACCAAAACGATCGCGTTGTACAATGACACTGCGAAGCGTTCTCAGATGTATCTTCTCATTCTGTGGCGACTGCCACTGAAGTCCAAACGGAATCTTGACTCATCCGTTAAGGGTGTATACCACCAAATCAAATCCAGTAGACGACAATAGTAACATATGTGGCTAAACCTCCTATCTGTAGCGTATCAATCGATATTATACACAATGGATATAAATACTACCACCCATCACCATTAAAGTGAATAAACAAAAATGGGGGTTAAGCTGCTCATTTCAGAGATAACAGGTAGCGTCTATGACTACACTACTTCAGCAAAACATTTGAGTACTTATTTTTTACAGGTACCCCATACATGTTTCAAGCACAAGGCTACTTGACACAGTGGTACTAGATGAAATAAAATTGCATATATATTTTCCCCAGATGAAACTCTTATATATATATATATATATATATATATATATAACGAACACACTCACATTTATCACCAATAGCAGGACTAATGGTATTAACTGCTCTATCAAAAGTTGTGTGCACCCCGAACCTTGACCCAGCCTGGTGTTAATTGGTTTAGTACTACCCAGGGCCGGTTTAAGGATCCGTGAGGCCTGTAGCACAAATAACAGCGGGGCCCCATTCCCATCATATATATTTTGCAACCCCCTCGGGGAGAAGGGAAAATGACTTTTGGAAAATAAATGTACGCATAAAATACACCCTGAAGCGCGGGGCCCGTAGCACGTGCTACATGTGCTACCAGGATAACCCGGCTATGGTACTTTCTTAAAGGGACATTCCCGAGTTTGCTGCATTGTAAGATGTTTCCGACGAATAAAATATTTCTACGATTAAACTTACATATTAAATATATTTTCGTGTTTAGAATATCAGTATCTGTACATTCAGTGTGTTTCTGGTCGTCTTAATATTTGTAAGGAGCCCAAATTGGATTCTGTTTTCAAATAATATTAATAAAAATATTAGAACGATCAGAAACACGTTTAATATACAGCCACTAATATTTTATGCAGAAAAATATATTTGATATGTAATTACAGTCGTTAAAAAGGCTGTTAGTCGATAACACCTTAAAGTTGCAGCAAACTCAGGAATGTCCCTTTAAGATGATTCGTCATTGGTTATCCTTCCAGTGGACATGCTACGTCGCCCACTGCTGTCGCAACTGTCGGTTGTGTTATGGTAGTGCGATGCGTGGTAATAGTTTTCTCGTGTGCAGGTTGCCAGCCGTCTGAGTGGTTATTCGATTACTTTGTCCTCTTGCTGAATCATTTCCTAGAGTTCGTACAGTCGAACATTAGTTTCTTCTGTATAGGCTAATGACCGAGTAACTCGCCATTCCTGAGACAATTAATGGAGTCGAGGCCCGACAGGGCCGAGTCGCATTATTTTTCACGAGTGGAGAGTTACGAGGATATTTCCCTACTTAAAATACACCAAAATAAAATAGTGTGTAATGAACAGATTTTCAATGGTTTTAACAGTGCACGTGTATTTTAATGCTAGATATTGTCTTCTCGTAGGCTGTTCACCCTTAGGCTACCTGAAAGAAGTCCTCTATATAAAAAAGCCAGTCTGTTGAAACTTTGCAAATGCCATGACAATTACCCTGCATTGAATGCTGTACTTGTGGGCAATTGCAGGCTATGACATCCCTCATTTAAGTTTCCAGATGGCTTGCGACATCTCACAGGGTGTTAAATAACTGACGTCTAACCATTGTTAGTGGGTCCATTGGTCTATTTCTCATTCCAGCCAGTGCTCCACAACTGGTGTAATAAAGGGCATGGTATGTACTATCCTATTTGTATGATGGTGCATATAAAATATCCATTGCTGCCAATGGAACAAATATAGCGGGTTTCCTCTCTAAGACTATAAGTAAAAATTACCAATTTTTTAACATCAAATAGCAGATGATAAATAAAAAAAATGTGCTCTAGTGGTGTCTTTAAACAAAACGAACTTTAAACTACTGGACAATAGATCTGACTAGAACACGTTCGTTTGTGTTCGCGGTCGCAGTCGAGTCTGCTTCGTTAAAAAGCTCTCAAGTTAATGTATTGAGTGAACGCTCTGACCAGACGTCCAGCTCTAATATACGAAACCTCCTATCTCTCCTCCTCCCTTACTACAATGCCGCATGTTTGAACAATTACGTGTAAGATATGTTATAGATTAGCATGGTGCCAAATTAAAATTGAATTAGCAAACAGATAATTTTTAATAAAATTAAAAGAAAAGTCTTTGTTTTAAAATCACCCTCTTCAAGAGTGACCAAAAAAAAGAAGAAGAAAAGAATGTAAATATCGACGTTTCGTCTGTGTACCCAGGGAATTGTGCAGGAGATTGGGAAGAGAAATTTTTAGGAGGGGGTTGGATCATGTTTCCCTGAAAAAAATACATTAAAAAATATCTTGGAGCGGAGTGTAGGGGGGGGGGGGGGGGGGGGTTAAAAAAGGACACATTTAAACGATTTCGGATTTTGTTAAGGGTGAGGGGGCAGGCAATTAACCCCCCCCCCCCCACTCCCCCGACACACACACACACACCCCGCTCCACGCTGCTTACAATCTTGGGTTGAAAGCACAAATAACCCCAGAAGACCATACGCGGGTACAAATTTCAGACCATACGTCTAGACTTGTGGGTTACTGGTACGTCCAGAAATTATGACGGCTTGTCGTAGGTGTACTGTGCCGTGCGTCTCAGCGGTAAAATTAATTAGATATCGAAATAAGCAGAGATTCCAATGTGGCTCTAATTTGACCTAATTTCTGGTTTGAGCCGCGTGTCATGTTAGTAATAAGCGAATCACCAATCTGGATGTCATGCGGGCCACGGAGATGAATAGAATGACATTTTGTTGAAACATTATTATGAAGGGACAGAAAGACAGTTGTTTAATAAAACAACGGCTATTTGGAATTTAACATAATATTAGGGTTAATTTCAACACTTTGTCAGAGAGAGAGAGAGAGAGAGAGAGAGAGAGAGAGAGAGAGAGAGAGAGAGAGAAAGAGAGGAGAGAGAGAGAGAGAGGAGGAGAGAGAGAGAGAGAGAGAGAGAGAGAGAGAGAGAGAGACAGAGAGAGACAGAGACAGAGAGACAGACTGACAGACAGAGCGAGAGAAAAAGACATAGTTGTTTAATAGAACAACGGCTATTTGGAATCTATCAAAATATTAGGGTTAATTTTAACACTTTGTCAGAGAGAGAGAGAGAGAGAGAGAGAGAGAGAGAGAGAGAGAGAGAGAGAGAGAGAGAGAGATAGGGGGAGGGAGAGAAATAGAGTTAGAGAGAGATAGACAGACAGACAGATGGATGGATAGATAGATAGATAGATAGATAGATAAAGGGGGTAGACAGAGAGCTAGGGGGAGAGAGTGATGGGGAGATGGGAGAGAGAAAGAAAGCGTGAAAAAAGAGAGGAGTGAGAGAGAAAAAAAGAAGGAAAAAGAGATTGAACGAGAGAGAGAGAGAGAGAGAGAGAGAGAGAGAGAGAGAGAGAGAGAGAGAGAGAGAGAGAGAGAGAGAGAGAGAGAGAGAGAGAGAGAGAGAGAGAGAGAGAGAGAGAGAGAGAGAGAGAGAGACAGAGAGAGAATGAATATTATATGCATATATTATATAATCACTATATATGAAAAGCCACGTGGGCTACACCTACCAATAAAACAATAAGGGATATTGTAATAATATACTGTCCTATCTATAGGAAAGTGCATATATCATACGACGGTCATTCCCATACCACTGGTGTGGCTCTAGTCCGGACGGGAAACACAGAGTCCCAGGAAATCTATCACCTCTCTGAACAATATATACATGTACATGTATTTCGTGCTATTAGTGACTTTTATGCAATTAGAAACAAAGTATTTAAAGGCATATTGTCACAGACCACTGACCTATTAAATGGCCTAACAAAGTATTGCCTGTAAACAAATATTTGATTTGTCCCTAATGCTATTTTATTCAACCATCTACGTAAGCACCATACCCAACTTATTAATGATATTTTGTAAAAATAATTGAATTATGGCAATGGTCCATAATTCAAAAACTAATATAGTCAAGAGGGTTGACATGGATTTCACTCCATCATGGTTCAGTTAAGGAAATAAAATAGCCTGATTTGGTTTCCAAAAATTAATGTAATTTTCATTTATTATTATTGTTTTGAGATACAAGGTTCTTAAATCCGTGACAGTATGCCTTTAATAGTGATTTTGACTTAGATTCAGTGACAAGGCGTATGTGTGTTGGTGTTATGTTTTGCAGGTTTTTTTGTCTACCTTGGAAACCTAAAAAATGTTTGTGTTTAACGATACCACTAGAGCACATTGATGTATTACTTACTCATCGGCTATTAGATGTCAAACATTTGGTTATTCTGACATAATTATTATAGTCTTAGAGAGGAAACCAACTAAATATTTCTATTAGTAGCAAAGGGATCTTTCTTTTACAGGCCTCTGTTACACCCGCTGTGGTGCACTGGCTGGACCGAGAAATAGCCCAGTGGGTCCACCGACGGGGATCGATCTTAAACCAATCACTTTTCCACTAGGCTACGTCGCGTCCCTTATACGAACGAATTATAATAGCACGCGTCAAAACGTATCTAACAACCCTGGCAATTAAGAAAATATCCACGGCAAAAAAAGAAAGAAAAAAAAAGTCATTAAAAAAGCAACTGAAAAATATTCATATTATGGTGTTTGGTCCGTGGGTTTTGATTCGGGCCGGGGGAAGTTGTAGCTTACCGGACCGAGTATCCGGAAGGCATGTCAGCCAATTTCGACCCCTGTAGTGAGTAAATGTAGCGAACGGAATGTCAAGTTGTAGCAAACAGGGGAAGACAAATTTGATTGGAACCAGTTTGATGATTTGGCCACAGATATCGTTGCAATGCTTTACGCATTACGATTACCAGCAGAACAGTATAAATACTAGTATGTGTTTGCGTGATAAAACACCCATAAACCAGCGATATTGCGGCAGTGAAAGACACTCTCAGAGTTCCCGAAATAACAAACTGTCTGTGTTTTGTGTCAGGCTCGAGAACCGCTTGAACCAACCCTCGTGGTTCCTGAGTGGGACTGTAATTGGGAAAATAGACCTCAAGAAGAAAGCAAATGTACCCTTTGTAACCAAAATGAATTAGGTGATGAATATCATTATCTTTTTATCTGTCCATTTTTTTGTCGATGCTCGTAAGAAATATATTAAGTCAATTTTTTTTGTTCAGACTAAATATTCTAAAAGTTTACGAACTGTTTAATAGTAAAAGTTTGCCAGTATTAAGAAATCTATCTCAATTTGTAAGAATTATTTTTAAAACAACGTTTTAAAATTTAGAAACCGAGTGGCAGGAAACTACCATATCCCTCGAATGTTACATTATGTTGGGGGGGGGGGGGGGGGGAGGGAGTGTTTGGTTCTATTTCTGACAAATATTTTCTTCATCATGCCATTGCTGGGCGAGACGTAGCCCAGTGGTAAAGCGCTCGCTTAATGCGCGGTCGGTTTGAGATCGATCCCTGTCAGTGGGCCCATTGGACTATTTCTCGCTCCAGCCAATGCACCACGACTGATACATCAAAGGCCGCGGTATGTGCTATCCTGTCTATGGGATGGTGCATATAAAAAATCCCTTGCTGCTAATTGAAAAGAGTAGCCCATGAAGTGGCGACAGCTGGTTTCCTCTCTCAATATCTGTGTGGTCCTTAACCATGTCTGACGTCACATAACCGTAAATAAAATGTGTTGAGTGCGTCGTTAAATAAAACATTTCTTTCTTGTTTTTTTCATCATGTCATGTAATATGACCAATGAAGTAATACAGTGTTTGTTTGTTTGTTTTATTGTTCGTTTGTAATTCCGTGTTACAGCGTTTACCTGAAGAACAGTTAAATGTTGTTTTATTTAACGACACCACTAGAGTACACTTAACAATTAATCATCGGCTATTTATTGCATGAGAAACATTTGATAACTGTCATATAATGTAGCCTTTAAGAAACCCAGAAAACCGCTACAATTTGCAATTAGCAAGAAGGGATCTTTTTATGCATTCCCACACACAGGGCAGCACGTACCACGGCTTTTGATATACCAATATACACAGGTTGAGACTGTGTCCGTTGAGGAGATCCGAACCTACAAGCAAACCATTTCAGGCGAACGCTCTACTGCTAAGATAACACCCCCACCCCCACCCCCACCCCCTCCACCCCACCACTATCCCTTACAGAAACACACATAAAACCACCCTCCGACCCGGATGAAGTTCAGAAAGCGTCAGTTGTCGATGGCAGAGCAGGCCCGTAGGAACGATATCTCTGTGTGTGGAGGGGGGGGAGGGGGGACGCAACCTTCAGAGGGAGGTCACATAGTGTTGGATTAAAAAAAAAAAAAAAAAAATTCGTCCTAGAGTGGATCCGCAGGGGCCTGTTTGCTGATACAATCTCAGAACCTACAGGTTATTTTATACCCGGGAGCGCAGTCGCTGCACCAACGGCCAGTTATATGGTTTATGATATGTCTTCTGTGGGGGTTTTCTCCTGGGTTTTTTTTCACACTTTCTTAACTCGAGCATGAAAACGTGCAAACGTAGACAAACCGCAACAGGTGATGCCCAGCAGGTGGGGAAAGAATCCCGTTGTGACATCGCCGCGCATGCGCTCTAAATGAAGCATATAGCCGAGGATATCAACGCTTTCGTTCGTTTATCACTGGTCTCTACAGGCGAGTTATTTATTTAGCATATATCAAGGCCATAATGCATTTCTAATGTTCTGCACAATGTTGTGCCATCTGCTCCATTGGTTAATGTTGACCAAAACGCGTTCTTCTCGAGACTAAAAACACTGACACGTGTCATCACTGGAATCGTTAGTCACGGAGTGTTTATTTATTGACATATCAGTACCTTGTCTAACAATAACACGGCAATCGTAACAGCTGGTCAAGAGAATGGGAAAATGAAAAGCAAGGCAGTCATGGTCATAGCCAATTTTTTTTGGTATTTGTTTTGTTTTGTTTTGTTTTTTTGTTGTTTTCTTGAGAGATTTTGGGGTTGTTTTTTTAATTGTTTTGTCTTTTTTTTTTTATTTTTTTTTTTTTTGGGGGGGTGGGGGTTGTCGGACAGGGGCTGTTTCGTTTCTCTAGTAGGGAGAACGTGGGGCTGTTTATGTAACAAAAGGTCTTCCGTATGGGTACAGGGGCGGGAGGCTCATCAGTGGGCCCATTGGGCTATTTCTCGTTCCAGCCAGTGCACCACGACTGGTATATCAAAGGCCGTGGAATGCGCTATTTTGTCTGTAACAACATCACTAGAGTATATTGATTTATTAATCATCGACTATTGGATGTGAAACATTTGGTAATCTTAGAGAGAAAACCCGCTACATTTTTTCCATTAGTAGCAAGGGATCTTTTATATGCACCATCCCACAGACAGCTGTTTTTGATATAAAAGTCGTGGGGTAATGGTTGCGACAGGAAATATAGCAGGTCTTTGTGGGCAATCAATCTAACGTCCATTGCACCCCAAGCGACACCAACTGTCAGTAGTTTAAAATGTACTGAGATGTCGTTTAAGAAAGACTCCAGATCCAAATCCACTCATCGCCAATGACTGAGCCCAGGGCGGAACGAATACCCCTTCTCCTTGTCACGTAAATATGGGCGCCCACCCCCAAGCCGCCATGCGTCCAGCAAGGCGCTCTCTGCTGAGCACTTACTACACTTTCGACTTGTACCAGTTAAACTGCAGCAACCGAACAACCATTTTCCGAATTGGTGGCTTGAAGCATTTTACATTACAAGATGGATTAATATTTCATGTGAGTCATCGGGCGACGTCTGAAATAAAACATTAACATTTGTCTACGGTGGCTCCATGAAAGTGCTTATTAGCTACACTGGGAATACCTGACTTAGAACTTCAAAGGCTGGACTGAATTTAGTTTATGGTGATGTTTAATATGGAAAGAAAAGCGTGGCTTGTTTTTTCACATTACCCGTTTCAGTCATAGAGATGTGTCGGTACTATCCGATTGTGTAGTCTAACAAATTTCTATTCACACGACCCTCCAGCCCCCCCCCCCCCCCCCCCCCCCCCCTTTCTCTCTCTCTCTCTCTCTCTCTCTCTCTCTCTCTCTCTCTCTCTCTCTCTCTCGCTCTCTCGCTCTCTCTCTCTCTCTCTCTCTCTCTCTCTCTTTAAACTAATGTTAATTGGTAGATAGTAATAATAATCAGTTTGTTTTATTTTACGACATCACAATTGGTAGATAGATACCCGAGCTATATTCAAGAAGAGCTATCGTCGTCGCTAGCCAGACTGGTTTTTGTGCACAACGTTAGATGAATAGGATGAATCCACGCCACTAATGTTTGTAGAAACTCAAGACAAGTATTTTGATGGGGTACTAGGCGCGCGCTAGAATTTGTAATCATTCTAGGTGCTTGTAAGTAACTTTAAAAAATATATCCTAATACATTGTTAGAATGTGCGACAATTCGGAATACTTGCAGTGATCACGAAAATAAATATTTACTTGTCTCCCTATAGGATTGAAGTTGTTCAAAGCATGTGTAAGCTAAACATGGTACTTTTCCATTAAAGAGACATACCCTAGTTTTTAAACACTAAGGCATATTTTTTACAATTATAGCCGGATTTTTGTAATTGAAATCATACTTTACTTAGATTTTATGGTTTAGTGGATCAGTTTCTGTACATTCGTCGTGGTTTTGGTCATCCTGGTGTTTCTAATATCACAAAATACATTTCTCACTTTTTTTTTAAAACGCACGCGCGTCTGAGAAGTAACAGTTGTGGAGTCGAGTTTTAGTCTATTTTTAGAGGGTATTTCACCATTTCAAAGTCACAGACTCATGTTTCACTCAATTATATCTTTATCCAAATGTGTTACAGGTTTGTAGATTAGCTAAACTTAGTGTTAATTTTCACGGGTTGAAACTAGGGTCTGTCCCATTAAATATCTTTGTATAAAAACAAACAAAAACGTTTGTATTTAATTAGGATAGGATAACTGACGTTTCAACATCTCTTTTCAGTTGGTATTTGTAGTCATTTAAAATCTGGTTTTGAGCATTTCTCATAACCATCGGTTAAGCCAACTGACCTTTCAACAACTGGTTGCTGGGTTTGGAAGTGATGGGCGAATTTACAGGCAAATGCGCTTTCAGGAAAAATGAAACTGTTCACATTCAATAGACGATGATTAATAAATCAATGTGCTCTAGTGATGTCGTTAAACAAAACAAACTCCAGGGAAAAGGAAACCACACAAGATGCGTGAAATGTCTGTTTTCAGCAAGAAAGTCATATATTGTCAGAGGCCCAAGTGTCTGTAAGTCTATGACCTATTTTAAATGTCTTTCCAAGTGTCATGGCGTCTGCCATAACGGTTAATTATGACAAAAGCAAGAACAGAATACATTACGACGACTCCAGACAAGGATATACAGTTGAACACATCCGCATTTCTTGTCCCTGTGTTTGTTTGGGGGGGTTTTGAGGTTTTATTTCTTCTGGGGGGTTTTTATGTGTGTGTTTTTGGTTGGTTTGTCAATATGGGTTGTTGTATGTGCATGTGTGTGTGTGTGTGTGTGTGTGTGTGTGTGTGTGTGTGTGTGTGTGGTGGGTGTGTGTGTGCGGGGTGGGTGTGTTATTGATGTTTCTACCTGCTGTCGTTGTTGTTGTTGTTGTTGTTGTTGTTATGTTGTCTGTTGTTGCTTTTCTTTTTTTAAGGTTTTTTTTTTTGTTACTGTTTTGTTTGTTTATTTCCTTTAATTTGTTTCTTTTTTCTTTAATGTTTAGTTTTTTTTCTGGTTTTTTCTTTTGTGTGTGTGTGGGGGGGGGGGGTGCGACTCAAAGAAAACCTTGTTTTTCCACATCAGACATGCTTTCTGGCCTCAGACCACAATTAATTTCGCTATATGTTTCTATATAGCCTTAGTGGCTATAACATTTTTATTAATATCAGCAGGCCCGTGAAGTTTTGTATGTACCTTTGCCTGCATGGGGGACACACACCCTGAAAAGGACAACCCCTGTTGTCCAGCTCTTTCTCCCAGCATATTGGTTTAAACAGACACACCCTCTAAACCAGGCCGGAGTACACCCATTTTACACAAAAAGCACTACTTTTGCATGGGCCGGAATTACCACAAACAAGTCTTCAATGTCAACAAGTTACACATGTTTACAAACTACATGCTATCCCCTGTCACTTCAGTCAAACAGTTGCCACTTCATAGCTGTCTGCCATGAAATAATCACAGTCAAACAGCAGACTACTTGCGCGGTGAAACTTCCGGATTTTGGACAACCAAATGGGAAGATAACTGTAATCTGAGGCCTTCTGCAAGTACACTGCGATTCTGTAGTGTGTAAACTAAATTTGTCTGCGACTTCTCTATCTCGAAATGAGTTACACAATGAATAAACGCGCCTCTACTTGAATTCGCCACATAATGCTTGCATTGAAATTTTTACCACTGACCACAATTCGAACAGACTGTTTTTATTGTAATGACGTATTGCCCTCAAACAAGAAAATGTATTTGTACGCATCGTTTTGGTGGAGTTTTGCAACTGAACGTGAGCTTGGTTCTCGTCAGCAGACAAATAATACATTCTACCGCACACTGCGATTCTAGATTATGTAAATGAAATCTGTCTGCAATTTCTCTATCTCCAAATTACTTTTTAAAATGAAATAAACGCGCGTGCATCTTGCATTCGCCACATAATACTTCTATTAAAACGTTTAAAGACCCCGAACAAGGCTGCTCAGTTACAACAAATCTGCACGGTCCTAGCGACTGGACGAAAATATAACGGTGGAGAACTCTCTTTGACACACTACAATACCGCTCTGTGTAAATTCAATCTGTCTGCTCGTGTGTGTTTACGAATGGGTTAAGACAGTGCAATGAATGTCTGTGTATATATGTAAACCCTGTTACAGTCTGCTCGTGTGTGTTTACGAATGGGTTAAGACAGTGCAATGAATGTCTGTGTAAACTCAGTTACATTCGCTGCAGTGTAATTACTGGTCGTGAATAAAAAAGTTTGTTTTGGTTAACGACACCACTAGAGCACATTGATTTATTAATATTCGGTTATTGGATGTCAAACATTTGGTAATGCTGATATATAGTCTTAAAGAGGAAACCCGCTCCAGTTTTTTTCATTAGAAGCAAAGCTGTTTTCATGTGCTCCAATGTGTCCATCCTACAGACAGGACAGCACATACCACGGCCTTTGATATACCAGTTGTGGTGCACTGGCTGGAACGAGAAAAGCCCAAATGGGTCCACCGACGGGGTCGTGAATAAAGAAAAGGAATTAAAAAGTTAAGGACAGTTTAACGACACTACTAGAGCGCACTGATTAACTGAGTATTGGATGTCAAACATTTGGTTATTCTGAAATATATACTCAGATGAACTCTGTTATATTTATCTTTGATAATGCATTTCCCCACATTCATTCATTCATTTCAACTTATATCCAATTAAGGTTCTAGCACACAGTCCTGGGCACACACACCTCAGCTATCAGGGCCGTCTGTCCAGGACAGTGGGCTAGTGGTTACTGAGACAGAAGTCGGGTTAGTGGTCTTGCCTACCCAGTGAGTGGTTAAATCTCTAATCCCGTACCTACCAGCTTTATGTCCAATGGCTTAACCACGACATCACTGACGTCCCTGCAGACAGGACAACAGATATATAAGCGTACGAGACGGGGGGATGGGGTGGGGTGGGAAATCAGGGAGGTAACTGGGCCTACAGTACTGGAACAATGCTTCGCATTGGGACAGAAACCATGGGGATGTTCCGACAAAATGAGTTGGCCTGAAAACTGTTCACCATTCTTTAAATAACTAGACCCGGGTCCATGTTTGTAAAACCTTTAAATTTTAGACTCGACTCTAATAACAGAGTCTGAAACACTAATGTCTCTTAGAGTCTTAAATCTTGAATCCTGACTTTAAAACTTTTTACAAGCAGCAGGCCAGGTGAACCATGCACGCTACCTATCTGCCCCGGAGACTTTCACCCACCACAGAGGATCATGGATTTTATTACTTTAATACTTTGATCTATCTTTCCATGTGCCCGATAGATTCAGCGAACCTGAAAATCGTGCATCCAAGCGAAGCATTTCTCTTCGTATCTCAATCTGTTGCAAGGAAACTCACTTGAGATTGGTTTTATCAGTGATCGTGCACCAAGGCATCATCTGTTGGCTTATGTCTTTAAAATCAGGAGATGAAAGTAAACTACAGTTAAAAGATGGCCAGTAGAAAAGTAGAAAGGAGAAGAAAACTTGTCTATATGGAACAGCAGTAAGTAAGTAACTATTTCAACGTGCTCATATACCGCACGGGTTTCGAACACGCTATCCCGAGTCCGGTCTCTGGTATGATCAGGGACCTGACACGAGATGGGAGATAAATGGCGCAGCAAACAGAGCGTGGCTACTGCGGGCGCTTGCTAGGTCGGACGAGCCCTCTCCTGGGGTGTTCGGGATCGAACCCCCTCTGCTTTTCAGATATTATGCTTTATATCTGCTTTAATATTGTGTAAAAGTGTGTAAATATAAAAGTGTGCCTCCCCACCCCCCCCCCCACATTTTTCAGATATTTTGCTTTATATCTGCTTTATAATTGTGTAAAAGTGTGTAAATATAAACGTGTGCCCCCCCCCCCCATCCCCCACTTTTCAGATATTTTGCTTTATATCTGCTTTATAATTGTGTAAAAGCGTGCAAATATAAAAATGTGCCCCCCCTCCCCCCCCCCCCCCCCCCTACACACACACACTTTTTGTCAATTTCCTACGGACTCAGCTGAGTCGGTTGATTGCTCGCTTGGGGTGCTTGCGTCGCAGGATCAAACCACGTGACCTCGGGGCATCCATTCAGCTGACTGGGGGTTTTCTCGTTTCACCCAGTGCACCACAACTGGTATGTGCTTTCCTGTCTGTGGGGTCTGTGTGCATATAAAAGATATCTTGCTGTATTAGGGAAAATGTAGCGGGTTTCCTCTGATGACTACGAGTCAGAATTACCACATGTTTGACATCCAATAGCCGATGATTAATTAATCAATGTGCTCTAGTCGTGTCGTTAAACAAAGGAGATTTTAAGATTTACTTTCTGGAGAGGTATAAGTTCGCTATATCGACTATTCTCTCGTCAATTAACTTTTAACTCTTACCCTGAAGAGATAAAAAAAAAAAAAAAAAAAAAAAAAAAAAAAAAAAACCCATTAAAATGAAATACAGAAATTTTGTTTTCAAATATGATTAAAATGTTACTTTAAACAGAATCATTTCCTTTTTGCTTCCAGGAATTCTCCAATCTATGGCGAGCATTCTTCTCCCAAAACCTGCCGCTTACAATAAATAATTCGACTACACTTCCTTAACTAAAAATATTGTTCTACACACCCAGCGGGCAGAAACCTAATTATTCCATCATACAACCCACATGCGATTATTTCTGAATTAGTCCTTGTACACTTTTAAATATTACCTAAATATCATAGGCAGAAAAAAACCCAAAACGAACTTGCCTGTAATTATAGTTATTAAACCGTCCGTCAAGGCGCCTTTTTTTATATAAACTTAACGAAATGGTAAAAAAAAACAGAAATAATTTTGTATGGAATCCAGTGAATTTGGAAAGGGGTTAATTTTATTTTCATAATGGCATACACTAAAAGAAGAAAAAAGCAAAACAAACACAAAAAAACACAAAAAAAAAAAAAAAAAAAAAAAAACCCCAAAACAAAACAAAAAACAAAAGTGCCGTTTTTAATTTACACAAGCTTTATGTTATGATAATTGGTTTGGGTTTAAAACCTAATAATATAACTATGTACTAAATAAATACCAAACATATTTTAATAAATGAGTTTTAGTATTATTTAGTACATATTTATATGCCAATTCACCGGTTCCCTTTTAACGCAAATGGACAGCAACCGATAATGTCTGCCCAATAGCTGAGATGTGTGTAGAGGACAGCGTGCTTGAACCTTAAATGAATATAGGGAGTATAATCAAATAAAAGTGAACAACGTTGTCAACCTATAGCTATGGTATCGACTATTGTCCATTGTGGTCGTAATATTATGTTTATTTATTTATTTATTTATACAATTTACTTATTTATTTATTTATTTATTTACTTATTAATTAATTAATTTATTTATTTATTTATTCATTCGATCATTCATTCATTCTTTCATTAATCATTTATTTACATCTATTTTAAATAAATGATTTACAAAAATTTGCATTTTTGTTTGTTTGTTTGGTTTCTTTTAGTTTGGTTTTGTTTGTGTTTTCTTTGTTCTATTGTACTGCCACTAGAAATGTAGTATATCTAATATCACCTTAAATGCTTTGATAATCATAACTGAACTGATGTTATCGTTTTAGTGTCACGTCTGATGGGGTTTTTTGTTGTTGTTTCTTCTTCTTCTTTTTTTCTTCTTTGTTATGTATGACAGCAATACGTTTTCTTTCCGATTGGTTGTACGTCAAAGGAATCGCGGGCATGCGTATACATATACCTATGGTTTGCCAATCCACTTTGTTTATGAAATTAGTATTGTGTAAATCATCTCAAAATCTGTCGTATATGACATACTTTCTGTTGCATCGTGCACATGATATAGCTGCTCTTTTAATTTCTACACGGATCACCAAAATGATTTTCTAATCTCTACACTTAATAACCATCATGCAACTTCTGATGTGTGGTGGAAAACCCAAAGACATTTCACTACCAGTGCGTGCTGCCTTTTTATATCCGTGGTATTACTGTCTATTATATCGGGATTCAGAAACAGTGCTGGAATAATCCACTTCGACATTTGTATTCGTGAAGGATTGCACAATTTATTTTCTCAAATCACAATCGCAGACCTCAAAGAATCAATGTCTTTGATGAAAGCCGGATCTTGTAATTACCATTTCCAAGTGTCGGATGATGTCAGGAATTAATTCATCTCGCAGTATGATCAAGACGGGGCCCTATCTTTGCGCAATTTATTATGCTCATGTAGGACGGTTACAGATATGATTAGAGAATATTGGTGGTGATGTGGGATGCAGTTATATGGACCAGCCACTGCCCAAAACATAACGTAAAGTGAAACGAAATGGAAACAAAGAAAAGCAAAGCAACAAATAAAAAATTAAATTAAATTAAATTAAATTAAATTAAACTAAAAAAGTAAAGTAAAGTGATGTAATGTAAAGTGGTTTAATGTAATGTTAAGTGGTTTAATGTAATGTAAAGTAAAGTAAAGTGATCTAATGTAATATAAAGTAAAGTGATGTAATGTAATGTAAAGTAAAGTGATCTAATGTAATATAAAGTAAAGTTATGTAATGTAAAGTAAAGTAAAGTAAAGTGATGTAATGTAATATAAGTAAAGTGATGTAATGTAATGCAAAGTAAAGTGATCTAATGTAATATAAAGTAAAGTGATCTAATGTAATATAAAGTAAAGTGATGTAATGTAATGCAAAGTAAAGTGATCTAATGTAATATAAAGTAAAGTGATGTAATGTGATGTAAAGTAAAGTGATCTAATGTTGTTGTTTTTTTAAATTCTTTATTTTTCTTTTTATTGGCAAAGGTACAATTTATAAAACATAAATTACAAAATACAAGAAAAAAGAGCAATACACTATACACACAGCACGTAATTGAATACAAACAGTATTTGAAAAAAGAAGGTAACGGTATGTACAGCTGATGTTTCAGGGAGGTATAACATGTAATTGAACACATGGGCTATTTCACCGCAGATCTCCTATTTCCACGACTTCTATATTTGCATAAATATATATTATTATAAATGCATTAAAACCAGTTGATTAAATAAATCAACCTTAATAAAAAGAAAACGGAAAAGAAGAATATTTATTCACTGGCTTCTAATACCGCGACAAATAGACACCATTTCTTAATATGGTCGTCCCCTTGCAAATTTATTTGTCATATTATTTTTTCTGTCATGTAATAATCCTTTACCATGGCCAGAAGACGAGGAAACGATAGTGAGGTGTTCGCTACACGAGCATTATATATATATTTTTTTGCTATTAAAATTAAATGATTAAGTATTTTTTGTCCTGTTTGCATACCAAATAAAAGTGATCTAATGTAATGTAAAGTAAAGTGATCTAATGTAATATAAAGTAAAGTGATCTAATGTTATATAAAGTAAAGTGATCTAATGTAATGTAAAGTAAAGTGATATAATGTAATGTAAAGTAAAGTGATCTGATGTTATATAAAGTAAAGTGATATAATGTAATGTAATATAAAATGATATAATGTAATGTAATATAAAGTAAAGTAAAGTGATGTAATGTAATGTAATGTAATGTAATGTAATGTAATGTAATGTAAAGTAAACTAAAGTGATGTAATGTAATATAAAGTAAAGTGATGTAATGTAATGTAATGTAGTGATGTAATGTAATGTAATGTAAAGTGATGTGATGTAATGTAATGTAATGTAAAGTAAAGTGATGTAATGTAATGTAATGTAAAGTAAAGTGATGTAATGTAATATAAAGTAAAGTGATGTAATGTAATGTAAAGTAAAGTGATATAATGTAATGTAATGTAATGTAATGTAATGTAATGTAAAGTAAAGTGATGTAATGTAATATAAAGTGGTGTAATGTAATGTAAAATAAAGTGATGTAATGTAATATAAAGTGATGTAATGTAATGTAAAGTAATGTAATGTAATGTAAAGTGATGTAATGTAATATAAAGTGATGTAATGTAATGTAATATAAAGTGATGTAATGTAATGTAAAGTAAAGTGATCTAATGTAAAATAAAGTAAAGTGATCTAATGTAATATAAAGTAAAGTGATATAATGTAATGTAATATAAAGTAAAGTGATGTAATGTGATGTAATATAATGTAAAATAAAGTGATGTAATGTAATATAAAGTAAAGTGATATAATGTAATGTAATATAAAATGATATAATGTAATGTAATATAAAAAGTAAAGTAAAGTAAAGTGATGTAATGTAATGTAATGTAAAGTAAACTAAAGTGATGTAATGTAATATAAAGTAAAGTGATGTAATGTAATGTAGTGATGTAATGTAATGCAAAGTGATGTAATGTAATATAAAGTAAAGTGATGTAATGTAATGTAATGTAGTGATGTAATGTAATGTAATGTAAAGTGATGTAATGTAATGTAATGTAATGTAATGTAATGTAATGTAATGTAAAGTAAAGTGATGTAATGTAATGTAATGTAATGTAAAGTAAAGTGATGTAATGTAATATAAAGTGGTGTAATGTAATGTAATATAAAGTAAAGTGATGTAATGTAATATAAAGTAAAGTGATGTAATGTAATGTAGTGATGTAATGTAATGTAAAGTAAAGTGATATAATGTAACGTAATGTAATGTAATGTAATGTAATGTAATGTAATGTAATGTAATGTAAAGTAAAGTGATGTAATGTAATATAAAGTGGTGTAATGTAATGTAAAATAAAGTGATGTAATGTAATATAAAGTGATGTAATGTAATGTAATATAAAGTGATGTAATGTAATGTAAAGTAAAGTGATGTAATGTAATATAAAGTAAATTGATGTAATGTAATGTAGTGATGTGTTGTAATGTAATGTAATGTAAAGTAAACCCCAATCTAACTCTATTCCACAATGATTTACAAATGTATTAATACACATGTACACAAATAAGGGAATTTCCTTAGAAAGTTACATTCCTTTTTTTTCCATCAAATCTCCGATTCATTATAAATTTTAATTAAAGTTGAATTAGTGAAAAGTGAATGTGAACACTGACTTGAAAGGGATACAGTGGTTTCAGTGTTACTTTGTGTGTGGATTTCAGAGGAAGTTTGTGATTGTGTGATATTATTCTCGGAAAGGACAGGTCACGTAATTGTGCACGAAGGCGTATGTGTTTTCGCGCGTGTAAGTTGTCGATTCGGTGTTTTTGTCAAATGTGACAGAGCTGTGCTTATGTCTCTCTTTTGATTTGTTGAGCATACCCTGCTATAACTTCTAACAGAAAATTCGTTTTTGTAGCCTGTCATATACATTATGTGTCTCAGTTCAAAACCGAGTCGTTTAAAGCCTGAATTGTCACTGTCACTCACAGTGCAGACGATATTGGGATAAAAATAGAAACAATGGAATCTTCGGGGATTCCGTTGTTGACGTAATTGATAAAAAATAGTTACAGAACAGAACAGAACTTTATTACACTCAGGCCGTTACACAACGGCATATGAGGAACATGATATATAAACTGTAGTGACAAGATAGGGTTTACAGGAGACAATAGTACAATAGTATTAATACAAATGCAATAAAGTAATAGAGACAATAGTATAATACAAATGCAATAGAATAATAAGGAATAATATAATACAATTAGAATAAAGTAATGTAATGTCACATTATTGTAATTCCTACCAAATGTGCTAATCAGACATGCGCACACATATATACATGTATACTTGGGTAGTAATAAGACATTGTACATAATTCATATACATATATTTTAGGGTTTACTGCATTTATTAATAATTTCTTTTATTAATTTACATAATTTCTTGAGAACACTTATTTTGCTATTCGTCATTAGTTGTTTAAATTTCAGCGTACTTGGTTTATTATAATAATATGGCTTAAGCAAATTTTTACGGTAGTTAGTGAAATAAGTACATGTGAATAAATAGTGAAATTCGTCTCCAATATCATTATTGTTACATAATGTGCACGTTCGATCTTCCACTGGGGTGTTGTTCCAGCGTCCTGTTTCGATTGGTAAGTAGTGATTAGATGTTCTAAATTTGAGTAATATAGTCCAACATGTTTGTGGTAATATAATAAGATATTTTTCTAATCTAAGGTTTTCCTTAAATATAGTGTACGTTTTACCTTTTGATGATAAAGTTATGTTTGTATTCCATTGTTGTAAATACTGGTCGTTTTGTCTTAATTTTACTTGATTAAGAAGTATTTTTACGGATGAAAAGTTCCGTGACATACAAACATTTGTCATGCCTAGCTGGTTAAATATATCTTCGACCATTTTTATCCATTTATAACTATATCCATTAACAGAAGAGTCGTGTAACATTAATTCATGCAGTAAAAACGATGATTTTGTTTGTTTACCAGATACGATACGGGCCCAAAAACTTATAATTCTTTGTTGAATAATTAGTTTAAGGGGTCTTCTTCCTAGTTCTCCATATAACATGAATAGCGGGGTGCCTTTTTTAACTGGTAAGATGTGTCTTAGGAATTTTATATGAATAGTTTCAATGATATCGATGTTTTCATAACCCCATATTTCGCACCCGTATAAGAGAATCGGGAGTACAATGGAATCAAATAGTTTTAATTTGCATTCTATTGAAAAGTTATTGTCTTTGGATTTAGACAGAACAAAGTACATTGCTTTTGTTGCCTTTTGAGTTAGTAGTTTTTTGCTTGTATTAAATTTATTTAGTTTGGTAAAAGTAAGACCTAAGTATTTATATTCTTTTACGTTTTCAAGCACATCATGTCCAAGTATAAAAACTTTCTTGTAATCATTACTGGTGCCATTGAAAATGATTATTTTAGTTTTACTTGCATTTACTTTGAGTTTCCATTTATTGCAATATTGTGAAAAGACATTTAGGGATTGTTGTAAGTCAGAGGCGTTTGATGCGAGAAGCGCAGTATCGTCAGCATATAATAAACATAAAAAGTAAAGAGCTGTTTTATCGAACGTTTCATCTCTATCCAGGGATACCCCAGTACAATTTTGGCTTTTTAAGTAATTATCTAGATCATTTAAATACAGGGAAAACAGGACAGGCGACAAATTTTCTCCTTGTCGGACACCGATGTTGCATGGAAATAGCTCAGAGGTTTCGGTTTTTGTACAATACATGACTTTATTCCTTGATACATTTGATAAATTATTTTAAAGAATTTTCCATTAATATTATTTTCTAACAGTTTCTGCCATAGGCAAGTTCTAGAAATAAGATCAAAGCTTTTTGGAAATCTACAAAAGCACAAAATAATTTCCTTTTTCTTGTCTTTAAAATTTCTATCAGAGAATGTATATTAAATAGATGGTCGGTAGTAGAGTAGCCTTTTCGGAAAGCAGTCTGAGATTCATTCAGTATATTATTTTCTTCAATAAAAGCATTTAATCGGTTATTTAAAATTGTGGTGAACAGTTTAGAGATGCAACAGAGCAATGTTATTGGTCTATAATTTCTGGTAACGAACGATTTCCTTTATTTTTAAAAATGGGTTTAATTAATCCAGTCAACCATTCATTGGGAAAAACACTATTGTCGAAGATTATGTTAAACAGTTTAATATAGATTGGTAGTGTTATGCCGGCAGTTGTTTTAATGTATTCATTAATGATATTGTCGATTCCAGGTGCCTTACCGTTTTTCAGTTGTTTTATAGCATTAATATTTCATTTTCTTCAATTCTACTGTTTAAAACATTTTCACTATCTGAGTCTATGTTATTAAAGTTTATTTTTGTTTCGTTATCGTCCGATTCGCCTTTGTTTAGAGTTTGGAAAAAATGATAGAAATCATCTAACGGTGGTAAGTTATTATCTTCGTTAGGTAGTTTAAGTAGTTTGTAAAAAGCTTTTGGGTCGTTTGTCCTCAATTGTCGCATTTGTTTTTCAATATTAAATCTTTGGACGGAATGTTCTTTCAGCAAGGACTTTTTATACGTTTTACTTGCATTAATTAATCTTTGTTTATTTTCTAAAGTTATTCTTGAGTTATACGTTTGTTTGGCCTCATGATATTTTCCGCGTAGAATTCGACAACTGTGTGTCTTACCGAACAGCGATTGGTTACCTTTGAGTTTTACACGTCGCTTGATCGTGCAAGATCGTGCATGACCTAGAGTCGATTCAGCCGCATCTAAAAATAGTTTTTTTTCATAGCCTGTGTTGCAGTATCGACACGTGTTTGAATGTCAACAGACTGATTATCAAGCATTGTGGATATGATTTCGAGTGAGTCCTGGTTAATTTTATTTTTAAATTCTGTAGATTTTTCAGGTTTCCATTTACTTGGCTTTTTGTTAGCTGAATATGTCATACAATTAGAAGTATCGTTATCGTTAGCATGTTTATCAACATTTAAGCTAAGTATTAAAGCACAATGTACATCTGAAAAAAGTGGGTCAAACTCACATACATCAAAATGTTTAGCTATTGTTAATAAATGATGGTTGCCAATGGCATAATCAACAACACTGCTATCTTTACAAGTCAGTTTTCCTATGTTTTTATCATGTCCTAATCTGCCATTTATTATATATAAATTGTGTGACTTACATATATTTAATAGTTTAATACCATGACTGTTTACTTTGCCAATATCTTGACTTGCTCTTTCTATGGGAATATTATATGATTCTAATTTGTATATGTCATTAAAAAAATCTAACATATAATTTTCCATGTTGTTTAGTATGTCAATGTCAGTATCAATTACAGTGTAATCTGGGAAACAATTTGTTCTAGCATTAAAATCACCTAGTAGTAAAAGTGGGCTATGTTCTTCTATGTGTTCAATAAGTTCACTTTCAATAATGTCAAAAATATTTCTTTATAGTATGGGGATCCAATAGGAGGAATGTATACAACACCGATGGTTAGTTTTCCGTGAAGACCTGTAATTTCCGTGGGAATGCTAAACCAAGACACATATTCAGAATTATTTGTGATATTGAAATCTATAGTAGAAGACAATTCATTTTTATACCAATGGCTATTCCACCTGATGAATTTAATCTTTTTTCCCTGTTATTCAGAAGGAAGGTATAGCCAGGTAATAATGTTGACATGCAGTCTGTTGATCTGTTTTTGTTTCAGTAAAACAAAGGATATCATACTTAGATATAAATTCTACAAATTCAGGGATTTTTAGTTTACTTCTCAGACCACACACATTAATACTAATAACAGATAATTGAGTATTTTCACAACTGTCACAAGAAGTCAGTGGATTGGGCTTGTTTTGGTATATTTCCCCAGCTACATAAGGTTGATCAGTTTTGACGGTGCTCATACAGGGTGGGTTAACATTTGTGGTGCTAATAGGAACCGTATGTACATTTATGGTATTGATATAACATGGGTCAATATTTGATATACTATCACAAAACATATCAGCATTTGGGGTAATAACAGAAGGTAAATATACATTTGTAGTACTGACACACGGTGGGTTGACATTTATAGGTATATTATTAAATGGATTTACATGTAAATATACATTTGAATAGTAGGGTGGGCTAACATCTGTGGTGCTAATAGGAACTATATGTACATTTGTAGTAGTATTATCATAATGTGGATCAGTATTTGATGTACTATCACAAGGTATATCAACATGTTTGGTTTCTAACAGGAGATAAATATACATTTGTAGTACTACAACAAGATAAGCTAATATAATTTGTAAGCAAATTATTCATTGCAGTTAAGTATACATTTGAGATACTATCACAGAGTGGGGTCAACATGTGTTAACATATCATTAACTGCAGGTGGATGTACATTTGAAATATTATCACAAGGTATGCTAACATCTGTAGTACTAGCAGGAGGTAAGTATACATTTGTAGTACCACCACAAGGTGAGCTAATATTTGTAGACAGAGTATCAGCCGAGGGTAAATATACACTTGAAATATAGGGTTGTTCAACATATTCATTTGAATTATTATCACAGAGTGGGTTGTTGCTACTATTACAATTACTGGGTGGGTTAGTATTGTGAACTTTTTTGAGAGGTGTCTCAACTGTACTAATACTATCAGCAGTAACATGGCTCATGCTATCAGGTGAATCACAAGGTAAGTTATTTACGGTAACAACACTCTGTTTTTATTTGTTTACCGAAAAAGTGCACTTTTCGCGTTCATGGAAGAATGAACACTGGTTTTTTTTTAGATCACGTCATAGCATTTTAACCAATCCAGATGCCTATTACAAACAGAAATTATAAAATGGAATTATTGTAATATAAAGTGATGTAATGTAATGTAATGTGATGTAAAGTAAAGTAAAGTAAAGTAAAGTAACGTAACGTAAAGTAAAGTAAAGTAAAGTAAAGCAAACTAAATTAAAGTAAAGTAAAGTGATGTAATGTAAAGTAAAGTAATATAAAGTAAAGTGATGTAATGTAAAGTAAAGTAATATAAAGTAAAGTGATGTAATGTAAAGTAAAGTAATATAAAGTAAAGTGATGTAATGTAAAGTAAAGTAATATAAAGTAAAGTGATGTAATGTAATGTAAAGTAAAGTGATGTAATGTAAAGTGATGCAATGTAATATAAAGTACTGTAAAGTAATGTAATGTAATGTAAAGTAAAGTAAAGTGATATAATGTAAAGTGATGTAATGTAACTTACCCATGATATCCATGTCATAAACCCATGTGATAATTTACTTTATTAACCCGGTTAATAATGGTATGCAAATGTACAAGGTCTCTAGGTAATGTGTTGCTGTGGATGGGTCATTTGCTTACAAGCCAACAAGACCCGTGTACCTGAGCGTAACGTTTTCAAAGATTTGTTTAAAATGCGTGACGTCAAACTAATCTGTGCTAATCGTGATGACGTCATATTATCGATGGCGGCGACTTTAGTACTGTGATTTACTGAAAAATTAATTAGAATGTTATTTTAGAAGTGTTATAGGATAAATAGAATTCGTCACGAGTAGTTTTTTAATATGTAAAATATCAACCTCGTCTAGTTAATCGGTATTTGTCTCGGTAGAGCCTCGACAAATACCGATTAACATACGACTCGGTTGATATTTTCCATATTAAAAAATACTCGTGACGAATCCTCTATATAAAGTAATGTAAAGTAAAGTAAAGTAAAGTAAAGTAAAGTAAAGTAAAGTAAAGCAAAGCAAAGCAAAGCAAAGCAAAGCAAAGCAAAGCAAAGCAAAGCAAAGTAAGTAAAGTAAAGTAAAATAAATAGAAACTGAACTGAATTGAATTGAATTGATATGAATTGAAATGAAATGAGATTAAATAAGGATGACTAGAAACATATACAGATACCGATATATATATATATATATATATATATATATATATATATATATATATATATATATATATATATATATATATATTTTAAAAGGTTGTATTATACATCTTATAATGGCGGCAATCTCCAGACAATCCCTTTAAAAGTATTAATTACTGACTTAGAACAACTGAAACTACGACACGAATTTCAATCGCACACAACTATTGTGTGGTGAGACCTTACGACGGACAACAGATTGTTCGCTAAGGTTTCACTCAACTTGATTACGTAGGTTTTAAGATTCCGTCAATCGTTTAAAGATAGGCCGGTCACAGGGTCGATAACTTATTGAAATGTAAACGGAAGCTGAAGCGGCGTGTCTTTGATGGGCAACAGGAAGCGAGTACCGGTCGACGAAAAATGTAGGAGATAGAGTATCAGTTTGAAGAAAACCAGTCTGAACGTTTTCAGGACAGGCAACTCAGACTGAGTTGTAAGCGCCACCTGCCGCACACAAATCAAGCGTTGCGTCGGTCACGTGGTGCGAATGGTTATAAACTACTATAAGAATTCCTGGGCTGGTTATAAAGATAAAGAACAAGACGTCTTCGCTGCTTTATTTAAGACGCATACGTCAGAAATAAAGAGATGAAAGAATCGAAGATAAAATTCCAGATGAGTGGATGAATGAATGAAAAATATGAATGAGTGAATGAATGGATGAATCAGACGAAGTAATGGAATGATAAGTTGCACCTCATAGTAATATAATGAACGGCTGTTAGGCTGAACTGATCCCATGGTCTACATGGCCAAGTTTATTACGTCTTTTAACACTTGGTCTAGTCATTTAAAGTAGAAATGTTTGTTTTGTTTAACGACGCCACTAGCGCACATTGATTTATTAATCATTAACTACTGGATGTCAAACATCTAAAAGTTTGGCATTCAAAAGCCGATCGATGATTAATTCATCAATATGCTCTAGTGGTTTCGTTAAACAAAACAAAACATTTTTCAACTTTTAACTGTTTGTCTGGTTCGGTTTAGGATTTTTGTTTGTTTGTGGCTTTTTTGTTGATTTCTAATTATTATTATTATTTGTTTTCCAAAATTATTATTTTCTCCCTTTTTTAGAAAAAAATAATGTTATACCGAATTGCATTCCTTGTAGGTATACCGTGGTGCCCCGCGCAATCGGGAGGAAATAGACGTACAGAAATAACGTACAAGTTGCGTTTTGGAGATCTGGAGGCCATAATTACGCCCGTATCATGTACGGATTTCAACAGACGTGTTTGTCCTTGTCGTGAACTCCCGCCTCGGGAAGTTCGCGAAAAACAACGGAGAGGGACGAGGCATGGGCTCAATACTGATTACCGTACAAAGCCGAAATCCCCGGGCGTCAGAACCAAATCATAAAACACAAAACGGTTCACATCATATTTTGCGACGCCACCGCGTGCAAGCAGAGGTGGCTTCCAATTGGTCCGCTCGTCTGCGGTGCTGCCACTAATAAAGGTGGAATTAACAGTAACATTTGCGGAATTGCTTTGATAACTAAATCTGGGTTATTGCTTTTAGTACTAATAGTGTCACATAGTGCCGTCGGTGTCGTGCTGGGCGCCTGGTTCATCGTTGAATGTTGTCAAAAATGTAATTTGGTATTTTAGGAGTAAAATATGTCGAACAAAATAATTCATCGTTCGCAGACCCTAGTTTCAACCCGTAAAAATGGACACTAAGTTTAGTTAATCTACAAATCTGTAACACAATTGGATACTTTTTATACTATTTCGCCTTTTTATACCTCTATCTTGCCTTTCGCACCTATAGTTCGCCTTCTTATACCAACAGCTCGCCTTCTTATACCAACAGCTCGCCTTCTTATACCTATATCTCGTCTTATACCTATAGCTCGCCTTATTATACTTCTAGGTCGCCTTCTTATACATATAGCTAGCCTTCTTATACCTATAGATCGCCTTGTTATACCTATAGCTCGCCTTGTTATAACTATAGCTCGCCTTGTTATACCTATAGCTCGCTTTGAGGGAAGGTTGGAAGAGGAAAACACTGAAACCACTGAGTGCCACCGATTGTATCTAAGACGATATTTTATATACACTTTCCCACAGACAGGAAAGCACATACCACGGCCTTTGACAAGTTGTGGTGCACTGGTTGGAACGAGAGAAAAAACAATCAGTTAAATGATGGTTGGATCTTGCGACGCAAGCACCTCAAGTGAGCAATCAATCGACATAGCTAAATTCCGCTCCAAATGTCAGTGAATGACATAAAACATAACATTACAAAGATATCAGTTCAGCCATTACAAACTACAAATACTGCGTTGGGAAACAGTACACATATTTGGACCAGGCCTAGAATATCTTGCGAGGTCACATGATGCATGTACAACCAACTCGTTCAGAAGGGCATCTAAATAAATTAATTAATAAATAAATAAATAATAAAATAAGATATTTTTATCGGACAGGATCCCAGGTACCCAGTGGTAAAACGCTCGCTTGATGCACGGTTGGTCTGGGATCGATTCCTGTCGGTGAGCCCATTGGGCTATTTCTTGTTCCATCCAGTGCACCATTGGGCTATTTCTTGTTCCATCCAGTGCACCACGACTGGTATATCATAGGCCGTGGTATGTGTTATCCTGTTTGTGGGATGGTGCATATAAAAGATCCCTTGCTGCTAATGAAAAAAATAATGTAGCAGGTTGCCTCTCTAAGACTACATGTATATGTAAAAATTACCAAATGTTTGACATTCAATAGCCGATGATTAATAAATCAATGTGCTCTAGTGGTGTCGTTAAACAAAAGAAAAAACAAACAAAAAATAAAACATAAGATTACAAAAATAGTTCAGCCATTACATACAAACTACAAATACTGCGTTGAGTTTAAACATACAGTACACATATTTGGACCACGCCAAGAATATCTTGCGAGGGCACATGATGCATGAACCACGCCAAGAATATCTTGCGAGGGCACATGATGCATGAACCACGCCGATAATATCTTGCGAGGGCACATGATGCATGAACCACGCCGAGAATATCTAGCGAGGGCACATGATGCATGAACCACGCCGAGAATATCTAGCGAGGGCACATGATGCATGAACCACGCCGAGAATATCTAGCGAGGGCACATGATGCATGAACCACGCCGATAATATCTTGCGAGGGCACATGATGCATGAACCACGCCGATAATATCTTGCGAGGGCACATGATGCATGAACCACGCCGAGAATATCTAGCGAGGGCACATGATGCATGAACCACGCCGAGAATATCTAGCGAGGGCACATGATGCATGAACCACGCCGAGAATATCTAGCGAGGGCACATGATGCATGAACCACACCGAGAATATCTTGCGAGGGCACATGATGAATGAACCAACTCGTCCAAAAGGGCATCTCAATAAATAAATCAAAAATAATAAAATAAGATATTTTTTTATCAGGCAGATTTCCAGGTACACTCCACCTCCAATCTCCCCCACCTCCACCACACCCCCGTGGATCCTCCTCTGATCACGATTAGTCTTTCAGTGATCTACAGACTGTGAATGCAAATTGTGACATATTCTGTACTTGAGCAAGCGATATGAAGAGCACGACCGAGCTCTCAGTTGACGTCCCAGAAGGGGGTGGGTCGGGGGGGGGGGGGGGGGGGGGAGACAACAGCGCTAGCGCTACTATACTCAACGAGTAGCTTACGTAAATGTGAATGCGCACGTGCCGGGCTGTTTTGGACTATATTAATGCAACACTTCAGTCATAACTCACTTCTAAATTACATTCCAATAGTTTGCGTAGCAGGGTCGTTCCTCGGGGAGCCCTAATTTTATGATGCACTGCTCTGGTTATAAATCACAGCTATATTTAATAATGATATCCTTTCAGCAGCTAGTCTGGCGCAGATTCGCCTTTTTGAACGGAAAATATATTTTTCTCTCCAAAAACCTGCTGACCGAGGAACACACCTTTTTCTTCTGGGGTTTTTTGTTTTTCGTTTCGCGTAACATTGACTTTAGCTGCTATAAATACCATTACCAAGAACAATTACAAGAACATGAGAGAGAGAGAGAGAGAGAGAGAGAGAGAGAGAGAGAGAGAGAGAGAGAGAGAGAGAGAGAGAGAGAGAGAGAGAGAGAGAGAGATAGTGAGAGAGAGAGACAGACAGAGAGAGAGAGAGACAGAGAGAGAGAGAGAGAGAGAGAGAGACAGACAGACAGACAGACAGACAGACAGACAGAGACAAAGACAGGCATACACAGAGACATAGATAGTGACACAGACAGAGAGAGAGAGAGAGAGAGAGGGGGGGGGGGGGGGGGCAGGCAAACAGACAAACAGACAGACGGATAGCCCGAGTATTCTGACGGTAACAGAGCTAGATGGACAGTCACAGACCAGTCTATATATCAATATTGTGCCAGCTCTGCCTACCAAACGGTAGTCAAAGATTCCCGCTCTAATGCAACAACAATTCTATGTTTGACGTTAAATACCTTTACTTCGATTATTTTCGAGCTTCCTGATAAAAAGTTTTCACATATTAATTACTAATACACACACCACATGAACGAAAAGTGTTCACATATTAATTACTAATACACACACCACATGAACGAAAAGTGTTCACATATTAATTACTAATACACACACCACATGAACAAAAAGTGTTCACATATTAATTACTAATACACACACCACATGAACAAAAAGTGTTCACATATTAATTACTAATACACACACCACATGAACAAAAAGTTTGTTAACGTTTGTTTTGTTTAACAACATCACTGCATGGATAATATTGATTAATTAATCATCGGCTATTGGATGTTACACATGTGGTAATTCTGACTCGTGGTCATCAGAAGAAACCCGCTACATTTTTTCTAATGGGTCCACCGAGGTGATTCGATCCTGCGACCCAAGCACCTCAAACGAGCACTCAACCGACTGAGCTAAATTCCGCCCCACACACTACATGAAAAAAACCCGACAGCACCGTCATTCAATAATGTTCCGGTTAAATACGTATTTACGACACTTACGACATTTACGACATTTACGAAATCAGGAGACATTGAAAGTAAAGTTTGTTTTATTTAACGACGCCGCTAGAGCACATTGATTTTTTTATCTTATCATCGGCTATTGGACGTCAAACATATGGTCATTCTGACACAGTTTTTAGAGGAAACCCGCTGTCGCCACATAGGCTACTCTTTTTACGACAGGCAGCAAGGGATCTTTTATTTGCGCTTCCCACAGGCAGGATAGCACAAACCATGGCCTTTATTGAACCAGTTATGGATCACTGGTCGGTGCAAGTGGTTTACACCTACCCATTGAGCCTTGCGGAGCACTCACTCAGGGTTTGGAGTCGGTATCTCGATTAAAAATCCCATGCCTCGACTGGGATCCGAACCCAGTACCTACCAGCCTGTAGACCGATGGCCTAACCACGACGCCACCGAGGCCGGTCAGGAGACATTGAGCTACATATATCCAGCCTTAATGGTACTAAATTAAAAGTCGCGTGCGTCGTGTTTAACGACATCAGTAAAACGGAAAGAAAAACAGAAAGAAAGAAATGTTTTATTTAACTACGCACTCAACACATTTTTTTTTACGGTTATATGGCGTCAGACATATGGTTAAGGACCACACAGATATTGAGAGAGGAAACCCGCCATAGCCACTTCATGGGCTACTCTTTTCGAATAGCAGCAATGAATCTTTTATATGTACCATCCCACAGACAGGATAGTACATACCACGGCCTTTGTTACACCAGTTGTGGAGCACTGTCTGAAACGACAGTAGAACGGAGCGGAGCGGATAATTTTATCATGCCATATACCACTAAGGTTTCGAACATATCCGTCCCGGGTCCCGTCTCTGGATCAGTAGAACACATTAATTAATTAATTAATTAATTAATTAATTTAATTAATAGCTATTGGAGATCTAATATTTAATAGTCTTCAGAGAAAATGCACTGTATTAGCAGCAACGGATATTTTATAATAGTATTATACACTTTCCCACAAACATACCACGGTCTTTGATATATCAGTCGTGATCGGGACGGGGAAAAATCCTGTGGGTCTGCAAGGAGGGTTCGATCCCAGAGCCCTGCGTTTTTTTCTCCTTCTTTATCTTAAATTATATACAATGTAGATTACACTGTGGGTGTTGTTCACTAACACAGATTTGTTTACCATCAACAATTATTGTTACGGTAACGCCTGTCGTAAAAACTGGGTGGCAAAGATGTATTAAACTTCACCTTATTTACACAAAATGTTTACATAATATACGACGTAAAAGTAAATTGGAAATTTGTTTGCGAAAATTACCTGATAAAATACAATCAAATACAAATAAATAGTTATACAACATTCTTAAAATTATGTATTTATGTATATTGTTAGGGATGTTATATAAATACTGTTTTAATTATCTGATAGTCTACGGAAATGGCTTATCCTTTGTCCATATGAAAACATTATTGTAAATAAAAAGTAAGGATATCTGTCTATATGTATAAGCATATATATATATATATATATATATATATATATATATATATATATATATATATATATATATATACATATATATATATATATATATATGTATGATAAAAGAAAGTGTATTTTAAAAAACAATTTAAAGAAATAATATATATACACACACACACACAGTAGTAATCAACGTGTTTAAAAAAAAAGGGGCATTTGTTGATAAATAGACATAGTGAGAGATATAGAAGATGGGCAACTCACCAGAACCAACTTCTGCGAATTTTGTTAAAAATCGATAAAGATATTTGAGCAAATTGAGCTGGTCTCAACACTTATCACCATGCATTTTCATCATTCTACCCACAGTATGAGATGTAATCCACGTAACAATACCTAGTGATTCGTTTTCATTCTTTTATAGCCAAGGGCGAGACGTAGCCCAGTGGTAAAGCGCTCGCTTGATGCGTAGTCGGTCTGGGATCGATCCCCGTCGATGGGCTCCATTGGGCTATTAATTTTCTCGTTCCAGCCAGTGCACCACTACTAGTATATCAGAGGCCGTGGTATGTGCTATCTTGTCTATGGGGTGGTGCATATAAAAGACCCCTTGCTACTAATGGAAAAATGTAGCAGGTTTCCTATCTAAGACTATATGTTTAAAAAAAAAATGTGTTCTATGTGTTCTAGTGGTGTCGTTAAACAAAACAAATTTTAATCTTATATAGCTGCTTGACAGTAATGCTAATATAAATAAACGTTGTTACCCACTTTCGGGCATTTTTATTGTTTAATTAAACTGTTGACTGGGGCCAAGTCGAGCATGTAACTTCTATGTAGAAAGTAGAAACATCAACTTATTTTGTTTACCCATCTGAACTAACGAAGCACTCAACTTTTGTTTTCCTCGAACGACGCCACGGGCGCCACACTGTGACTGCATATTGAAGAAGCCTTTTTAAATACGTAGATGCGCTCTGGTTTATTCGATTACATGCAACGTGGCCCCAGAGTGACATTAGACTGGCGAAGCCTGCCAATCTCGCAATAAATACACCGCGGTCCTTCGCCGATTCCGCCTTCATTAAAACCTCCCTGAGAGCAGGGAAACACAAGAGTTTGTAATTAGATTCTGCTCGCATTAATTGACCATTACTTTGTTGGTTTTATTAATTAGGAAAATATGTGTGTGTGTATCGTTCAAACTGGCGGAAGATCTATTTACATTACGGAATTAGCGCGCGCAGCCACGCGCTCCTGTCCATCACGAAGGCTTGCGCGTGCATGATTTGATGAACCAGTCGATTACTTCCGGGGGAAAACCAATCATCGGTCGCTTTATAGAAAACCGGTCTACGGTGTTTTGGCGCCAAACGTATCCCTTCTACTTTCACGCCTGGCTAAAGAATAAAACTGTTGAAAACTAACAGGGGTGGGGATACGAATCCCCCTCCCCCACACAACCTCGGGTGGGTTAGTCCTGTGGGTTTTTAAGAAGGCTATAGCTCGAGTCACCTCCAGCCCTCCCGTTATTGATATTGATATGTAGGGGTAAGGCTAGAGGAAAGTCTATGTAATGCTTGGGCTATCGTTGACAACGAAATGGTCGCAAACTACTATGTCTAAAATGCATATTTTGTCCTACATCTGATACCACAGACCTTTAGTTTGATTATTCTCGAGTCCAGTCACGACATTAAACTTACATGCTGTTAACCAGTACCAACGCTACACGTGGGCACACACTTTGCTCTACGTCACCACAACTACAGAGCTGGTTCGTATCGCATAAAGGCGTCGGGTTTCTTCCCCTACATATCAGTATCAGTAAGGGGAGGGCTGCAGGTGACTCGAGCTAGGAAGGGTAGCACCGACGAGCAGGTCGACTGCTTTTTAACGTATCTATCTTACTGCATCCATTTAAAAAAAGAAGTAAAGTTTGTTTTATTTAACGACGCCACTAGAGCACATTGATTTTTTTTTTTTATCTTATCATCGGCTATTGGACGTCAAACATATGGTCATTCTGACACTGTTTTTTAGAGGAAACCCGCTGTCGCCACATAGGCTACTCTTTTACGACAGGCAGCAAGGGATCTTTTATTTGCGCTTCCAACAGGCAGGATAGCACAAACCATGGAATTTGTTGAACCAGTTATGGATCACTGGTCGGTGCAAGTGGTTTACACCTACCCATTGAGCCTTGCGGAGCACTCACTCAGGGTTTGGAGTCGGTATCTGGATTAAAAAATCCATGCCTCGACAAGGATCTGAACCCAGTACCTACCAGCCTGTTGACCGATGGCCTAACCACGACGCCATCAAGGCCGGTTACATCCATTTAACGTTGGGGGGGGGGGGGGGGGGGGGGCGGGGAACGCGGGACGTAGCCCAGTGGTAAAGCGCTCGCACGATGCGTGGTCGGGTTGGGATCGATCCCCATCAGTGGGCACATTGGGCTATTCCTCGCTCCAGCCAGTGCACCACGAATGGTATGTGCTATGCTGTCTATAGGATGGTGCATATAAAAGATCCCTTGTTGCTAATCGAAAAGAGTAGCCCATGAAGTGGCGACAGCGGGTTTCCTCCCTCAGTATGTGTGGTCCTTAACAATATGTCCGACGCCATAAAACCGTAAATAAAATGTGTTGAGTGCGTCGTTAAATAAACCATTTCCTTCCTTCGTTTAACGTTAGGCGCGAATACAGTGCGCAAAGTTTTTGTTTAACGACACCACTAGAGCACATTGATTAATTAATCATCGGCTTTTGGATGTCAAACATTTGTTCATTTTGACATTTTAGTCTTTGGAAACTCGCTACATCTACGCACTGGCTGAAACGAGAAATACCCCAAAATGGTCCCACAGACGGGGATCGATCTTAGACCGACCGCGCATCGAGCGAGCGCTTTACCACTGTGCTGCCTCTCGCTCCTACGGTGCGCAAATATCAGTCCAGACAATAAATAGCGCGGAGTTTCTTTCTCTTTGTTTCCATTTTGTTGTTGTTGTTGTTGTTGTTGTTTGGGGTGTTTTACTCGTATTTACATCATCTGTTTTGGGCAGACAGCTTGGTTAACTGACCTGCATGCCCCGGACAGGATCATAATGGTCATATTGTAAGTGCGACTGTCAGTAGAGTACTGGAAGTACATTTTATTCCAACTTATTTTCGTGCTTATATCCAATTAACGTTCAAGCACGCTGTCCTGGGCACACACCTCATCCAGCTGGGCTGTCTGTCCATGACAGTGGGTTAGTTGTTAGTTGGTTAGTGAGAGAGAAGAGATGTGGCGGCCTTACACCTACCCATTGAGTCGTTAAAACTCACTCTGGGTGGGAGAGAGTACCGGGCTGCGAACCCTATACCTACCAGCCTTATGCCCGACGGCTTAACCACGACACCATCGATGCCGGTAGAGGAGTACTGGAAGTACGGCTAAGAAATAAGCCGCAGTGGGATTACGGGTTAGGGTTAGCGTGGGGATTAGCAGAGATTAGCGGTAATGAGTTAAACTGGTTTCTTTTACTTGCAGTTTTACCAGTTGTGAGATTTATCACCGATTGTTGGATGGTGCTAAAACGCGGCCCGCAATGCGAACAAAAATCGAAATGCACCGAGTACATGTATAACTAAGATTTCAATAAGACTCTTTTTTTTTGTTAAAACTCATTCTGTGATACGTCTGTATCTCTGTATCTGTATCTGTATCTGTATCTCTCTGTCTCTGTGTCTCTCTGTCTGTGTGTGTGTGTGTGTGTGTGTGTCTCTCTCTCTCTCTCTCTCTCTCTCTCTCTCTCTCTCTCTCTCTCTCTCTCTCTCTCTCTCTCTCTCCCGTCTGTCTCTCCCTTCTATTTTTTCTATTTTCTTCTTCACACACACACACACACACACACACACACACACACACACTCTCTCTCTCTCTCTCTTTCCTGTGTTTTAATTTCTGTTTTTATCTTGATATTGAACATCACATTGTTTTTGCATTTAATTTAGTTTGACACCCAACACCCGATGTATTTTTCGTGCTGGGGTGTCGTTAAACATCTATTCTATTATATTCTATTCTATTCCATTTTATTCTATTCTATTCTATTCTATTCCCTTTTCTATTTATAATGTTATATTCCTTATACAGTTTGTGTAGATATGTGACTGAAAATTCAGCTTAATTTCTGTAATTCAAATCGTACTATTTTTCATCATCTTTATCTTTCTTTTGTATATGTGACATTGTATATTGCACTTTGATTTGTGATATCTAAACAGTTTTATTTTATAATTAAACAAAACCGGTAATTATATTGCTAACATGCTGAGCTTCGTAAATTAATTTTCAATCATATTGTAACAAGTTGAACGAGCGGTCATGAGTGTCAGTAATTAACTAAGCGTGCCACCAGACGGCGCTACCATATTGCCATGCGCTCTGCACTCCTAATAACGCGGGAAACCGTACCAGTGTCTCTCGCGCTTGTTGGGGGTTACTTTGAGTGACAAGAAACCGAATGAGAAATAATTAATAACATTCCTCGTTTAATTGGCTGACAACCAGAATTTGTTCATTCCCTTCAAAGACTACTTTACCCTCTACCTAGGTGAGTTTTCTGTAAAATAATTTCATTATGGAATTTGTTTACTATTTCGAAATAAAATAATTGCATGAAAAGCGAACAGAAAACGCATTCCTGTTAAACACTCGTTCCAGCCAGTGCACCATAACTGGTGTACCAAAGACCGTGGTATGTGATATCCTGTCTGTGGGATGGTGCATATAAAAGATCATTTGCTACTAATAGAAAAATGTGGCGGATTTCCTCTCTAAGACTGTAATAAAAAAAATACCAAATGTATAACATCCAATAACCGATGATTAATAAATCAGTGTGTTCTAGTGGTGTCGTTAAACAAAACAAACTTTTTTCTCTTTAAACTATACTCTTTTTCGATATTTTCCTGGAATAATTTTATTATGGAATTTGTTAACTATTTCGTACTAAGTACAACTGCTTTGAAAGCAATAACTGTAGGCAGTGAAAGCAATAACTGTGGGCAGTGAAAGCAATAACTGTGGGCAATGAAAGCAATAACTGTAGGCAGTGAAAGCAATAACTGTAGGCAGTGAAAGCAATAACTGTGGGCAGTGAAAGCAATAACTGTAGGCAGTGAAAGCAATAACTGTAGGCAGTGAAAGCAATAACTGTAGGCAGTGAAAGCAATAACTGTAGGCAGTGAAAGCAATAACTGTGGGCAGTGAAAGCAATAACTGTAGCCTGTGAAAGCAATAACTAAACAGTGAAAGCAATAACTAAGCAGAAAGCAATAATTAAGCAGTGAAAGCAATAACTGTAGGCAGTGTAGGCAGTGAAAGCAATAAGTGTAGGCAGTGAAAGCAATAACTGTAGGCAGTGAAGGCAATAACTGTAGACAGTGAAAGCAATAAGTTAATAACTAAGCAGTGAAAGCAATAACTGTAGGCACTGGAAGCAATAACTGTAGGTAGTGAAAGCAATATCTGTAGGCAGTGGAAGCAATAACTGTAGGCAGTGAAGGCAATAACTGTAGGCAGTGGAAGCAATAACTGTAGGCAGTGAAGGCAATAACTAGGCAGTGAAAGCAATAACTAAGCAGTGAATGCAATAACTGTAGGCACTGGAAGCAATAACTGTAGGCAGTGAAAGCAATAACTGTAGGCAGTGGAAGCAATAACTGTAGGGTCATTCCGTGCCAACCCAACCAGAGGTTCCTGGGTCACCATCTCCAAATTTTATAACATTTCACCCATTTATACTTCCATATAAATAATGGACGCATGCAAAATGTTAGGGTCAAATTCTAATTAGTTTTGAAATTATGGTTGGGTCAAATGCAGGGCCCGTTGTGCCATGTTTGACATTTGCGACTGTGTCATGTGATTTCAGGCCCTTTTGAATGCTAATAACTTAATACATTATATAGATATCAAGCTGCAATTTACTATATTAGCTAATTCATACCTGGAGAATCTATAATTGTACTCATTTTGTACATATCTGTCATAGTTTCTGCTCATAAAGAAACATCTATAGGTATATACTTCAAATCAAATAACAGTTTGTATCTGTGATAAATAATCAGGGAATAATAGTCCCCCAAATTATAAAAAATATCATTTCCGAATGATAAAAAACTAAGCTTTAAGGGTCTCCAGGTCAGAAACTATGAGAGATATGTACAAAATGAGTACAATTATAGATTCTCAAGGTATGCATTAGCTAATACAGCACATTGCAACTTGATATCTTTATAATTAAAAATGTTACTAGCATCCAAAAAGCATCCGAAATCACTTGACAATTTCACGAGCTCCTGTACAGGGATTATAAATGTAAGTTCATTTAACTATCAAGGAGTTGAGCCACAAAGTCACAGACACGCGAGTGCAAAAAATGGGTCAACGGGCTCTGCATTTGACCAGTCATAATTTTAAAACTACTTAGTATTTGGACTTAAAAGTTTACATGCATCCATCATTTATATAGATGCACAAATGAGTGAGATTTCATCAAAATCGGAGATGGTCACCCGGGAAGATTTCTGGAATTTGGTTGTTTTGGCGTGGAATGACCCTGTAGGCAGTGAAGGCAGTAACTGTAGGCAGTGAAAGCAATAACTAAGCTGTGAAAGCATTAACTGTAGGCATTGGAAGCAATAAGTTGATAACTAAGTAGTAAAAGCAATAACTGTGGGCGGCGAAAGCAATAACTGTATGCAGTGAAAGCAATAACTAAGCAG
Organism: Gigantopelta aegis; assembly: GCF_016097555.1. NCBI lineage: Eukaryota > Metazoa > Mollusca > Gastropoda > Neomphalida > Peltospiridae > Gigantopelta > Gigantopelta aegis. The sequence goes on from NC_054705.1 coordinate 24,590,072, forward strand.
TGAAAGCAATAACTGTATGCAGTGAAAGCAATAACTGTATGCAGTGAAAGCAATAACTGTGGGCGGCGAAAGCAATAACTGTATGCAGTGAAAGCAATAACTAAGCAGTGAAAGCAATAACTAAGCAGTGAAAGCAATGACTAAGTAGTGAAAGCAATGACTAAACAGTGAAAGAAATAACTGTGAGCGGTGAAAGCAATAACTGTAGGCAGTGAAAGCAATAACTGTAGACAGTAAAAGCAATAGCTATAGGCAGTGAAACCAATAACTAAGTAGAGAAAGCAATGACTAAGCAGTGAAATCAATAACTGTAGGCAGTGAAAGCAATAACTGTAGGCAATGAAAGCAATAATTAAGTAGTGAAAGCAATAACTGTGGGCGGTGAAAGCAATACGGTCTCACTACACTGATCACTTCCGGGTGAGAGTTCATTCATCACGGTCCACTATAGTTCCTAATTGTTACACAAGTTTTGGTTCACATATTCACTTCTAGGAAATGGTGAATAATTAAAACAATATGTATGTGTGATGGTAAGCCTTTTGGCTGTATTTTGCCCATGCTATCTTGTAATATTGTGCATTGACCTTTTGGGACATACGTGTATAATGTAAGAGACGGCCGGAGTGAATCGGTTAATGAACCACCTGTTCGGACCGGTATTACAGCCAGATGTGGTCATATAGCAAAAAAGAAAATGAATGCTTGTGTAATGTACGTTCGCAATGCTGTATGTTCTATTGGCAATCTTCATTTGAAGTTGGGCAATTTAACATTGGTTTCAGTGGCAGATGACATCTGTGTAGTGAGAGAAAGAAATAACTGTGAGCGGTGAAAGCAATAACTGTAGGCAGTGAAAGCAATAACTGTAAGCAGTGAAAGCAATAACTGTAAGCAGTGAAAGCAATAACTGTGGGCAGGGAAAGCAATAACTGTAGACAGTGAAGGCAATAACTGTAGGCAGTGAAAGCAATAACTAAACAGTGAAAGCAATAACTGTAGGCAGTGACAGCAATAACTAAGCAGTGAAAGCAATAACTGTGGGCGGTGAAAGCAATAAGTAGTGAGTGAAAGCAATAACTGTGGGCAGTGAAAGCAATAACTGTGGGCAGTGAAAGCAATAACTGTAAGCAGTGAAAGCAGTGAAAGCAATAACTGTAAGCAGTGAAAGCAATAACTAAACAGTGAAAGCAATAACTGTAGGCAGTGAAAGCTGAAGTAAAAAGTTGTTCCCCAGTCCCAGCCAGTGTCCCACGACTGGTGTATCAAAAACCGTATCATGTCTGTGGGGAAAATACACATAAACCATCCCTTGCTGCTATTATATTATGTAGCGGCTTTCCTCTGAAGACTGCATGTCAGAACTACCAAATGTGTTACATCCAATAACCGATGATTAATAAATCAATATGCTCTAGTGGTTTCAAAAAATAAACTTTGAACTTTAATTTTTGAAAACTTAATGAAAAATCGCACATTTCAAAATTCTCAGAAGGGGAAAATCGCACATATCCAAATGTCTTGGAGGGGAAATCACTATTAGAACGAATCGGAGTTAGAGAGCAATGAATGTTTGGTTTAAGAGGCCGTTCAACAATTACGTGACGCTCTAGGGTGGGGGATCACGGGTACGTTATAAAAAATTGCGGGCGAGGGAGGGGGTGTTTGTTAAGAGTTACGTAGCATTTTTAAAGTGTATTTCTAGTACTTATTACCAAACCAAGCAAACATAAATGAATAAGACAGAAAATCCCATATTATAGTATTAAGACAGTTGAGGCTATAGTATTAGACAGTTGAGAGAATTATGTTCTCCTGATGAAACATTGGATAGAAATTGTAACTAAAGCATTAAGTATTTAACTCAGTGTTCGAGATTAACGGTATCCCGATATCCCGGGGATACCAGAATTTAATTTTGGATACCAGACTTCAATAACCCAGTATCCCACCGGGATACCATATAATGTTGTTTTTTGTTTTTTTAATCCTGCATTTTTATTTTTCACTGAAACAATGAAAGTCATTATTTACTGGTGAAGTTAAGTAAGAGTGTCGTCCAAGTTTGTTATGATGTTATTTATGAATTTCATTTAAGTGGGATTGTCACGGGGATTCTATAATTCCCGTAACTGAATAAAACACGATTATCAAAATATCTCTCCTAACTGTATATCTATTATATCTCTCTGTAACAGGCGGTTAAACCCTAGTATGGCTCGTCTAGGTATGATCAGAGATACGATCTTATATAAAGTATATATTAGTATAGCACGTTAGTTCTCTAGAAACACAATAAAAACACAATACACTTTGGAATCTGTATTAATCTACGCTGACAAATGTACAGCCGTAGTAGTTAATTAATAACAACAATAATAACAACCCAGAACTGATCACTTAATTAGTTAATCTCTAGGTGTCTAGTACACAATATGCGAATTACTTCACCGTTACACCATACCCACACGTGTGATAATTGAGAAACGCTTCCAGGAGAAGTTAATTAATAAAGGAATTACAACACCATTCCTAACTGGTTAATTTTTAATTAACCCTTACTACTCGTTCAGTAACGTGTGATAATTTAGGAACGCTTCCAGGGGAAATTAATTAATAAAGGAATTACAGCTCTATTCCTAACGGGTTAATTTTTAATTAACCCTAACTACTCATTCAGTAACCTTGTAACACAGAATTAATACTGGTACCTATCACAATAAAGACAATAACCTACAGTTTACCTAGGTCGTCTAGGATGACTGGCTAAGCTTTATATTACCAAATACTCGTATAATGTTAGAACAAAAAGTCTACGATTTACTTCGTCAGATGACCGAAGACACTGTCTAAAGAATATTGGTATAATACAGTATTAAAATATTTAAAGTCACATCAATCACATCAAGTTATACACAGAGCAGAAATAAAAATATTTACCAAAGTCCAACGGACTACGTTCCCTGGGAGCCTTCCTATTCTGGTTCTCCTCGATATCTCTAAAAACTAGCTATTTATTATAAAATCAGAATTCGCCTGGGGGTACAAGGCGGTACCTCCCCCTATCATCTGATATTTTACCTCTACTAGAGTCGGTATATTTCTCTCTGATCATCAGACTTACTGACGCCATCGTCGCCAAATCACGGTCGTCGAAACCGCACTCGCAGGGGTATTACGTAACTACATGGCCTCCACAGCTGGACTAAGTGCATATTGAAATGCCCGATCGCGCGAAGATATTACGTAACAAGTTGCCCAGCTAGCTAAGTGCAATGAAACTGCACACGGCCCTCTAACACAATTAAAATCGCCACAGTCGAAACAAATTTAAGAGCATGTTCCGTCACAGGGATACTAAATTCTCAGGTGGGATACCAGATTTTAAAAGGTTAGTATCCAATTGGGACACTGCCCCAAATTTTTAATCTCAAACACTGATTTAACTGTTCCCAATTTTAGATTTTCGCGTATATTTTTAATAAGTAACACGTAAAAGCTTACCTTTTATATTATAATATAGCCGAACTTCAAAACAGAAAACCCAGAACGAATATCGGTATTCGAACATACGGTACATCAACACTGTCTGAATGACCGTCAGATACTCCTCTGATACGTTGCTAAGTATTATAAAGGTTACATGCTAGCGCTTATGACGTCATAATGCTTTACGTTTAACCTCACATTACTCTCTTGACTTCCGGGTGAGAGTTCATGACCTTCCATGATGGTTGCTAATGGTTTGGACATGGGTGTTGTTTAGTATAGGTTGCCGGTGTGACTGCAACTGCAGGGCCGTAAAAATCCGATAAAAATAACATGACAATTTACTGGTTATTGATATTGACGTTTTAAGGATGTAACCTCTCTGAAATGCCCCCGAAACCCTAGTGTGTTGCGCCTTCCAAGCTCGTTCGTTCTAAGAATGCATCTGCCCCCCCCCCCCCCCCCCCCCCCCTTAAAAAAAAAAAAAAAATCCTAGCTACGGCCCGGAACCGAACATCCATATGAATAAATATGGCAGCATGATGGGGTGAAGTGACAAAACAATGATACACAAATGTCCCCAATCTTCGTGTGAAGATACATAAAGTTCTCAAATATCTTAGACATTATGGCATTTGTTGTTAGTGACAACAAGAACCCATTGTGGTGCCCATCTTCATAATTTTGATGCTGGCGAAATACAACGTTGTAGTGTCGGCTGACATGTTTTGGATAAATGTAAGTAAGTGTCGAATACTACTTACCTGATAGACAAGTCACATCCCAACATCAGCACAGGTAATCCAGAACGAATAAATTAGTATTCCAGAAACAGTCATTACTTACGTTTCCAGATAAAGGTAACGTGCAAGCGTTTATGACGTCATAATGTTTGTGCGTTTATGACATCATAATTTTTTTACGTTCACAGAAATTGCGCTTTTTTTAAATTGCATTAAAAAAAAAAAAAAGTTTATATATTAACTGACACCTACGATTTTACAGAACAGTGATGGGGAGGGTGCGGTAGTTTTTGGTGTTTTATTTTTAAAAAAATGTCCCCCCACTTGTGATCCTTTATTTTATCGCATTAATGTTTGCCATTGTAACCAAAATCTGATATACAGTTTGTACCCGATCCGTCAGTGCCTCCCACTCCCAAAGTCGTTCCTACGGGCCTGTATATATGAAACAAATAAATAAACAACTCCACTTGTTCTAAATACAAATATGTATTTCTTTACACACACACACACACACACACACACACACACACACACACACATAGACACAGAGAGATAGACAGAGACACACACACACACATACTGGATCAAGAGACGTGAGGGAGGCACATGCCCCCCACCCCACCCCACTTCCTACGGCAGTGCCTATGTGTATTTATATTTAATTCAGGGGCGTATCCAGGTATTTTTTATGTGGATTCCAAATTTACAGCCAAGCACCGAAGGTGCGAGTGTCCCCCACCCAGAATTTTTTTGAAACCTAGACGTCATATGGTGCACTCACAGAGTGAGACAGTCTAGTCTATATGCATGTGTGTGAACTTGACAATGTGCCATTATTCTACAATTTGGTTATCCCTCTTTTTTTAAATTTATTTATCTTTTTTTTTGTTGGAAAAATGATGTGGACGCCACTGCGTACTTGCGTACAGGCAGGTATGCGCCTGTAATTGTTATATGAATACAATCCAGTGACCTGGTGCGAAATAAAGATATGAAGTTCCGCAACATTAGCATAGCTATTGAGTTCAAGCCTGGTAGGTTCCGGGTTCAAATACGAGTAACGGATCCAAACCCAGAACGAGCGGACTGTTCAGCGATGACGTTTAAGACGACCGAGTAGACGTCTATTTCATTAACCACCACCATCTGGATTCAACATACAGCACAGACAGTTGAGGTGTGCGGCCAGGACATCGTGCTTGAACACTGAATATAAGCACGCACATAAACGAAATTAAGCGAATTAAAAGAAAGAAAACCGGCCTCGGTGGCGTCGTGGTTAGGCCATCGGTCAACAGGCTGGTAGGTACTGGGTTCGGATCCCAGTCGAGGCATGGGATTTTTAATCCAGATACCGACTTCAAACCCTGAGTGAGTGCTCCGCAAGGCTCAATAGGTAGCTGTACACCAGTGATCTATAACTGGTTCAATAAAGGCCATGGTTTGTGCTATCCTGCCTGTGGGAAGCGCAAATAAAAGATCCCTTGCTGCTAATCGGAAAGAGTAGCCCATGAAGTGGCGACAGCGGGTTTCCTCTCAAAATCTGTGTGGTCCTTAACCATAATATGTCTGACGCCATATAACCGTAAATAAACTGTGTTGAGTGCGTCGTTAAATAAAACATTTCTTTCTTTCTTTTCTAAAAGAAAGAACTGCGCAAGATCAGCACCACACATTTTTATTTTCATCAAAAATACAAGACTGGCGCTAACAATTTTCTTCGTCTGTGTAGGAGGGCCTATAATACAAGACTGGCGCTAACAATTTTCTTCGTCTGTGTAGGAGGGCCTATAATAAATCGATGTTGAAAATGTCCACGGTTCCTTAAAATTGGACATATGACGGTGTACTAATTACGTAGGAGTCAGCTAATATATATACGTATTTTCACAACAAACGCAATTTAGAAACAAGCGCAATTTCTCTACTCTAAAGCTTGATAATAATGGATTTTTATGACTTAAATTATCGTGTATTATGACTAAAAATACAGTGTTTTTAAGAAAATGTCAAAACCTCTATTTACACAGCCGTTAGACTGGGGAAAAAACGAATTATGGCAATAAAAGTAAGTCTGCCCAACGTTTATGAGTCTGCTAGGATAGAAAAAAACAAGTCCACCATTTCTGTAAAATTGGCTTACTCGATTCTGTATCCCCTTGCCTGGCGCCGAAGTACTTTGGAATCCGTCTCGGTTCCGATATATTCTTCCTGGCACTAAATTACTGATACGGCTCTGTCGTTCAAACAATTTGATAGGGAAAAAATAGCAATATATATGACGTGGCGTGTTGACTAATCGCAAACATAAAATCGCCTGGTAATAATTCCACACTAATATGGATCACTGTGCCGTAGTGAGTTATGACCGCGGGCGATGCTTAAACATTTGCTGCCACGGTTTTCGGTCCCATTTTATCACTGATCTGTTAATTATGGCGAAGACTGGGAGATAATACACGTCGTTAATATAGAACTTTACCCTGATTGAGTCGAAACCGATATTTTCAGACCATTATGAAGTTTTTATTTTAGTTTATTTATTTATTTATTACTAAATTTAAAACATGGATTCCGAAAACATGACTTTTAATCCAGAAAAAAAAACAAGCCTGGAATTGGGTACAATATTTTGTAGGCTGCTTTTGTTTTTAAAATGCATTATTATTATTATTATTATTATTATTATTATTAGTGGTAGTAGTAGTAGTAGTTGTTGTTGTTGTTATTGTTGTTGCTGTAGTAGTAGTTGTAGTAGCAGTAGTTGTTGTAGTAATAGCTGTAGTTCTAGTAGTTGTAGTAGTAGTTGTTGTTGTTGAAGTAGTTGTAGTAGTATTCTTTCTTTATTATTATTATTATTATTATTATTATTATTATCATTATTAATATTATATTAAGCCGCTATTTTCTGTCTGTCCCTTTTCACACACCACATTAAAATATACACTCACGGAAAAAAGTTCTTGTGCATCATTAAAATTTAAGTGATACTTCTATTTTTAAAATTATAAAATATTGTGTTTTACATAGATGCACTATTTATCTGTTGAAAGTGATCCCCTCCTGTCTTCTGAACCTGAAGTACAGTCTACACAATGCTTGGTGCGCCGTCGGTGACGATGTAACAGAACAATGTATTGATGTACGGTCATCGTCGTACCTAATCGGGTGCGTACAGTTCTTCCACTGATTAGCCTTAACCCAGGGATGTATTGAGATGTTGAACTTGTCATTTCCAAATGATTCCATATGTGTTCCCGTTTGATATTGACGATTGGTTAACGTGACGTCACGTGTCGACTCCCTAAACATGGAAAACATGTCGAGAACATCTTCGCAGACACTGCATATTTTTCTGATGAACACCAATAAACACCAAAATGACTAGAAACAACGTTTGTGCCATTCTAACCTCAATCATACCCATCATTCGAAGAAGTTAATTTTCTTGGAGGCGTGGCATCACACTGATGACGATCAGATACCAACAAAAGTATGATGTGATGACAATGCATACAAGAGTCCGATGATAAGAAAAATTACATCAAACAGGAGCACGTGACTAAGAATGCTAGTAATGCAACTTGTGAACACAAAGCATGAATAGCTCGTGCAGTTGACAGGACACCGCTGGAATATCGAAGGCAGTGGTTACACGTTCATTTACTGAAATGTTTATGACCAAATTTCAAATAAATTATATTTTGTATGCAATTATTTGTTGCGCAAGGACTTTTTCCGTAATTACATATATAAATAGTGTTCTAACTTTACAATTTCAATCACACACATATGAATGGAGAAGTAGGTTTTCAGGGCTGTTTAGTGTTTCTTTTCTTTCTCTCTCGACCAAACCAAGTTCTCGTTCCAACCAGTGCACCACGACTGGTATATCAAAGGCCGTGGTACCGGTATGTGCTTTCCTGTCTGTGGGAAAGTGCATATTATAAACATATAGGAAACATGTAGCGGGTTTCCTCTGATGAATCAGAATTATCAAATGTTTGACATCCAGTAGCCGATGATTAATAAATCAATGTGCTCTAGTGGTGTCGTTAAACAAAACTCTCTCTCTCTCTCTCTATCTCTCTCTCTCTCTCTCTCTCTCTCTCTCTATCTATCTCTCTATCTCTATCTCTCTCTCTCTCCCCCCTCTCCCTCCCCATCCTCCTCCCCCTGTCTCTCTCTCCTCTCGCCCTCTCTCTCTCTCTCTCTCTCTCTCTCTATCTATCTCTCTATCTATCTCTCTATCTCTCTCTCTCTCTCTCTCTCTCTCTCTCTCTCTCTCTCTCTCTCTATCTATCTCTCTATCTCTCTATCTATCTCTCTATCTCTCTCCCCCCCTCTCCCTCCCCATCCTCCTCCCTCTGTCTCTCTCTCCTCTCGCCCTCTCTCTCTCTCTCTCTCTCTCTCTCTCTCTCTCTCTCTCTCTCTCTCTCTCTCTCTCTCTCTCTCTCTCTCTCTCTCTCTCTCTCTCTCTCTTCCCCCAAGTGTCGATATTACCATGTTATCTTAGACACCAGTTAACCGTATTTTAGAATCAATGTGCGGTGAGGTTGTTAACAAACTATTTCTTTCTTTTGACAAACATACTTTCCGGGGTTTTTTTACACACCTACGCACCGGCACATGCAGGTGTCTGTGATGCGATTGCGTCATTAATTGCTATTATTTTGGTTGGCGGTGCGACAGGCTGATACATCACGCTGTGTTCTTTGGCTCTCGGGGGGACGCGCGCTTGGGCTGACACGGAATCTGATGACACGCGAACCAGTAATTATAATTATTCTATGTAAGTTTATATTTTAAGAAAACTGATTACTCGGTAGACAAAGAAAGCCACAAATATTGGAAGATGGGGAAGGTTTTGATCCAGAAATGATAGCTGCTTCATTTTCACATTCATTTTCATTTCTAATTATTTTCGTGCTTATATCTAATTATGGTTCAAGCACGCTGTCTGGGCACACGCCTCAGCTATCTGTTTTGTCTGTCCAGGGCAGTGAGTTAATTGTTACTGGTTAGTGAGAGAGAAGAGGTTGTAGTGGTCTTACACCTACCCATTGAGCCGTCAAAACGGGCTCTGGGTGGGAGCCGGTACCGGGCTGCGAACCCTGTACCTACCAGCCTTATGACCAATGGCTTAACCACAACATCACCCAGGCTGGTGCTGGTTCGTTTTATGTTCATATATTTGTGTGGTTACTAGTATATGTAATTAAGGTTCAAGCACGCTGTCCGTGACACACCTCTCAGCTATCTGGGCTGTCTTTCTAGGTCAGTCGGTTAATTATTGTCAGTTGTTAGAAGTTAATGAGTTAAAAGATTAAAGTTTCTTTGATTTAACCACATCACTAGAGCGCATTGATTAATAAATTATTATTGGCTATTGGATGTCAAATATTTGGTAATTCCACAGACAGGAAAGCACATACCACGACCTTTGATATACCAGTTGTTGTGCATTGGGTGGGTCGGGGAAAACCTCATTCAGATAATAGTTCCACAGAGTGGGTTTGATCCTCCGACCCACGCACCTCAGGCGAGGCTTTACCGACTGGTTCGTGAGAGAGAAGTCGGTGTTGGTGTCCTTAGAAATCGTATACGACCAAAATCGAGTTGTACGATCGCTCAGATTAACAACTGGACCGTCGTAGAAGTCGTGACAGCAGAAAGGTGTCTAACTAGTTTGGCATCCAATAGCCGACGATTAATAAATCAATGTGCTCTAGTTGTGTCGTTAAACACAACAAACTTAATAAACAAACACTTTTTACATGGACATGGTTAGTTGTTATTAGTCGAAAAGTCGATGAAGCCGCTTTACATCCTCTAACCCCACCCCCCCCCCCCCCCCCCCCCGTTCTCCCATCTCCCCTCCCATCCCAGTTGGCCGTTAAAAGTCACTCCGGGTCAGAGCAGGTAATGGGATACGAACCCATTTCCTACCAGACTTATAACCCAACAACTGAACTACGCTTCAAAGAGCGCACGCAGCTATTTCCCAGTAAGTGGGGAAACCTGCCGACTTCACACGGACTGGTTTTCATTCCTCACCAGTTCTCTGTAACTCTTCAAATAGAACTTACAATTGATTAGCCTGTAAATCGGCCCGGCCAATTCAACAAAGTTTTCACAGTAGTGAGGCGATGGGTACTTTGCGGCACTTGAAGATATCTCGTTAGCACAGACAGATGAGCTGGCTTTCAAGAGAAACACCACGCGTCCGCCTTGGGGTATAACAACACCATTATCCATCCGCGATTGTTACTAATATAGTTCGGCAAAAGAAAGAGTTCCAACATTTGATTGATATGTGGATCATCCTGTACATGCCTGCGGTTGTCACTTTTTGTGTATTTCAGAACGGCGGTCCCCACTCAACCAATCACGTTGGTCATTTTCAGAACGGCGGTCCTCACTCAACCAATCACGTTGGTCATTTTCAGAACGTTGGTCATTTTCAGAACGGCGGTCCTCACTCAACCAATCACGTTGGTCATTTTCAGAACGGCGGTCCTCACTCAACCAATCACGTTGGTCATTTTCAGAACGGCGGTCCTCACTCAACCAATCACGTTGGTCATTTTCAGAACGGCGGTCCTCACTCAACCAATCACGTTGGTCATTTTCAGAACGGCGGTCCTTGGTCTACCACCCCTCCGCCATGGAACCGTGGGCTGACGAAGTCAGAACGCGGATCCATGGTGGACGTGCCTGAACCATGTTGGATAGGGGCACGTGAAAATAGTTCCGATTCCCATTGGTCTACCAAACACTGTTGTAACTGAAAAATCACCTCAAACATACATCTGCCACAGGTCAGACCCCTGGCTTCCAGAGGTCGGACCCGAGGTAGACATTCTTGAAACCTTAGTGGTATATGAGCATCTTAAAAACATTACGTTACGTTCAAACATACATTTATAAGCCCATCTACAAATGGTGGCAAAAAAATTAATTAAAATAAATTTTCAAATAACGGTCGACGGTAATAGGGAAAACAATAGTAGTACATGTAGATATATGGTTACAGGGTGTATACTACCAAATCAAATCCCATAGACGACAATAGTAACATTTGTGGCTAAAACTCCTACTTGCAGCGTATCAATCGAAATATACACAACATATATAAATGCATGTACTTTCACCACTCAACCTTAATGTGAATCAGAAAACAACTGGCGGTGAAGCTGCTCATTTCAGAGATAACGTATAGTGTCTATGACTACCCTGGTTCCGTACAAAATTTGAGTACCACAAGGCTACTTGACAGTGATACTAGGTGAAATAAATAATTTGTTATACAACAAATGCACTCACATGTATCACCAATGACAGGACTTGTGGTTTAAACTGCTCAAAGGTTGGGTACACCTCGAACTTTGACCCAGCCGGAAGTTATTTGGTTTAGTACTACTTACAGGAGCTTCTTAACAAGCAAGAAATGACCACTGAGAATTCTGCGATATGGTTAGACCGGCCTCGTCTCTCATCCAGAGTGAGGTTTAACGACTCAATGGGTAGGTGTAAGAGCACTACACCTTTTTCTCTGGCATTAACTACTAACCACAAAAAGACAGCCCAGATAGCTGAGGTGTGTGCCCAGGAACCTTCATTGGATATAAGCATGAAAATAAGTTGAAATGAATTAACAGACATGGTCAGACTAAGCCCACAGCTAATGGGGGTGGGGGTGGGGAGGGCACACTATTATTACTCTAAATCAGTGGCTTTTGTTAGCACTGAACATAATGTCCCTTTTCTTTATATTATTTTGTTGGATTCAGAATTTAATTCACTGTTAGATTATGTAATGTTGAAAGGGTTTTGGTGTAGGATTTTTCTCAAGACTCACTGTCACGGGGATTCTATAATTCCCGTAACTGAATAAAACACGATTATCAAAATATCTCTCCTAACTGTATATCTATTAGATCTCTCTGTAACAGGCTGTTAACCCTAGTATGGCTCGTCTAGGTATGATCAGAGATACGATCTTATATAAAGTATATATATTTATAGCACGTTAGTTCTCTAGAAAACACAACAAAACACAATACACTTTGGAATCTGTATTAATCTACGCTGACAAATGTACAGCCGTAGTAGTAAATTAATAACAGCAATAATAACAACCCAGAACTGATCACTTAATTAGTTAATCTCTAGGTGTCTAGTTACACAATATGCGAATCACTTCACCGTTACACCACACCCACACGTGTGATAATTGAGAAACGCTTACAGGAGAAGTTAATTAATAAAGGAATTATAACACCATTCCTAACTGGTTAATTTTTAATTAACTATTACTACTCGTTCAGTAACGTATAATAATTTAGGTACGCTTCCAGGGGAACTTAATTAATAAAGGAATTACAGCTCTATTCCTAACGGGTTAATTTTTAATTAACCCTTAACAACTCTTTCAGTAATCTGTAACACAAAATTAATACTGGTACCTATCACAATAAAGACAATAACCTACAGTTTACCTAGGGTCTTCTAGGATGACTGGCTAAGCTTTATATTACCAAATACTCATATAATGTTAGAACAAGAAGTCTACGATTTACTTCGTCAGATGACCGAAGACACTGTCTAAAGAATATTGGTATAATACAGTACTAAAATATTTAAAGTCACATCAATCACATCAAGGTTATACACAGAGCAGAAATGATATTTACCAAGTCCTAACGGACTACGTTCGTGATCCCCTCGAGCCGTCCTAATTCGTTCTCTCGATATCTCTAAAACACTAGCTATTTATTATAAATCAGGATTTTGCCTGGGAGTACAAGGCGGTACCTCACGTATCATTTCATAGTCTGACTCTACTAGAGTCGGTATTATTTCTCTCTGATCGTCAGACTTACTGACGCCATCGTCGCCAAAATCACGGTTGTAAAACCGCACTCGCAGAGGTATTACGTAACTACTCGCCACATGGCCTCCGCAGCTGGACTAAGTGCATATTGGAATGTCCGATCGTGCGAAGCATTACGTAACAAGTTGCCCATCTGGGCTACGGGCAATAAACTGCACACGGCCCTCTAACACAATTAAAATCGCCACAGGCGAAACAAATTTAAGAGCATGTACCGTGACACACCCCCACCTCAAAAAGGATATTTCCTCTACTCTAGGAATAGGGAAATATACTACATTAAAACAAAAAGGTGCGTTAACCGACGCATACGGACATTTATAACACAGGTAATAATAAGGTGACTACCAGTAATCACACTGAGTCTCTGAGTCCCTGGTATACAAAAAAAAAATATATATAAACAAAACAGAAATAAAGAATGTCAACACATTATCATAACGTTCAACTTCGGGACAGGGCATCAGCGATTACATTGGATGTGCCCTTGATATGTTCGATGGTAATTGGGTATTCTTGCAGAAGAAGACTCCATCTCAAAACTCTCTGGTTGGAGGCTTTCATTAGGATGGTCCAGTCCGTCTTCGTCTTCTGAGAACAGCACAGCTCCAGCACCCACGTCACTGGCTCTCGCAGCTAGCTTAAAAGGCATTCGGTAGTCTGGTGCTACCATCACGGGAGACGAGTAGCGCATCTGCTTGATACGGTTGAATGACTTCTCGCATTCACCTGACCAATGGAACTTCGTTTCCTTCCTTTTCAGCGTCGCACGTTTTCCCGGTTTTCTCCGATAGGCATGCTGTCGACGCGGTGTAGCGTTGGGTTCCAAGCGCACATCTTGGCTTAAAGTATTGGTAACCGTTGGAAGGTTCTGACAAATGGAAACATTGTCTTGTATCAATGTAGTCAGCTTTGCTCGCTGGGGGTTCAAGTCTGCTAGAATCTGGCCGTTGGCCAACTTGATCGCCGCAGTCTTGACGTCATCACAGGAAATTGAGTGTCTCTCATTTTGGACCGGTCTCTCTGGAACTATCGGCAGTCTGTCAAAATAACCTTTTAGCAAATTGATGTGACAATACCTACGTTTCCTAACCCTATCAGGAGTGTTTATCACATACCCTGTCTCATTAACCCGTTTGCGCACAACATAGGGCCCGAAATACCTGTTCTGCAATGAACCCCGTTTAATGGGAAGGTACAGCAGCACCTTATCCCCTGGTTTAAATTCCCGACTCTTAGCCTTCCTATCAAACACTGATTTTATTTTGCTCTGAGCATGGCTCAGTTGCTTCCTAGCTAGTTCCTCGCCGGCAACCTCCGATCTCTAACTCTCTTATTTATTAATACTCCCTTGTCCACAGTTAACAAGGTAGTGCGAGCTGCCAACAAATTTGGATCAGCCCCCTGCTCTAGAATTAACTCTTGTCTATTACAAGGTAAATCCCCTCTATCAAAGACAGCTGGTTCAATTCCCCTCTGCGGAAGATCAACAGGTTCCACCACATTTAATTTGTCAGTTGACTTATCTACCATTTTACTGATAACCTCATCCACTCCAATTTCATGGCTCACACACGTATCAGACAAATCACAAATATCCTCTAGATCCCGTGCTAACCTACTGGCCATAGCCCTAGTCTTTACACACGCAGGATAACTAATCTCATCAACCTCACACTCTTCTATGGGTAAAGGGCTGTCTTTAATTAACAACTGGTCACATTTCGGCTGACAACACTGACTAGTCAAATCATTTCTCAACAAAACTCCTATGTTTTCAACGGGCAAGTCCTTCACAACCCCCATAATGACTGGTCCCGTCACAAACTTCGAACACAAGAAAACCTTATGTAACCTAACAACCATTTTTTCTCCAGTAACCGAGGTTAAGGCCAAACTACGTCCTATGTCTGAATTTTCAATACCAGCTAAACACTCTTGCGTTATCAGACTCTGACTACACCCGGTATCTCTATAGATTGATATTGCCTTAGGACACAACTCTTGTTTCACATCACAAACCATACCAGTGGACACATACGGGTTTATTTTCTCTGCCATGAGACTAACCATTAACTCTCTCGCTAACGGAGCTGACCTCACTAAACCGACCACTTGCGCATTATCGCGTTTCCTTTTAAAACAGTCCCCGATAAGATGGTTATCCTTTTTACAGTAACTGCAGTGTGGACGAAAAGTTCGTGCATTGGCTGATAATGCAGGCCTATCCTTACTTTGCCCACCAGGTATATTCCTTGCCTGACTAGCTGACCAACTAGATGACTCTCCCCGATAGTTACTTTCCCGGGAAAAACCTGGCTGAAATTTCTTCTTATCACCCTGTTGTAAAGAGCTACCCGGTACTGCCTGAGCTTTGTGTATTAACACGTAATCATCTGCCACTATACCTGCCTCCTCTATCTTTTTGACTTCACGATCCTCTAAGTGAATACGTAAGCTAACTGGTAATCCATGTTTAATGTCCTGTAAGATCAACAACTCCCGTAACTCGGTATATGACTCTACCTGATGAGAAACAACCCATTTATCAAACATCCCTGCCTTCTTAGCCACAAACTCACTATAAGACTGACCCTGCGTTTTTCTCAACTCGCTATACCGTAAACGATAATCCTCAGGTCGTAATTCATACGCCCTCAACACCGCAGCCTTAACTAAGTCGTACTGACTTGCTCGCTCATCACTCATTGAATTATAAGCTATACTAGCCTTCCCCTTAAACTTAGACACGGCTAACAATGTCCACTTAGACTGCGGCCAATTTAGCTGCTTAGCGGCCCGTTCAAAAAGTTGAAAGAACATGTCTACCTCCTGATCGTCAAATACAGGCACTGATCTATAAGCCTCCGACATGTTAAAACCATTTCCTGCCTCACGTCTAACTTCTTCAGTATTCAACTTTAACTCATGTTCCACTTTTAATTTTTCTAACTGGAATTCTCTATCCCTCTCTCTATCTTCTCTATCTCTATGTCTATCTTCTCTATCTCTCTCTTCTCTTTCTCTCTCTCTCTCTCTCTCTCTCTCTCTCTCTCTCTATCCCTATCTTCTTTTTCTCTATCTCTATCTTCTCTTTCTCTCTCCCTCTCTCTATCCCTCTCTTCTCTTTCTCTCTCTCTCTCTCTATCTAATGCACGTTCTTCTCTTTCGTACTCAAGCTTTTTAAAAGCTAACTGTTGTTCCATACTCAAGTCACTTATCTCTATCTCTGGAACAATCTCACTGTCTTCCATAACAGGCCTATCACCAAAAACTTCCTGGATAATAATTGTCTTTATATCACTGTCACGGTACATGCTCTTAATTTGTTTCGCCTGTGGCGATTTTAATTGTGTTAGAGGGCCGTGTGCAGTTTATTGCCCGTAGCCCAGGTGGACAACTTGTTACGTAAGACTTCTGCGCGACCATCCTCGATTCTTGCGTTCCAATATGCACTTAGTCCCGCTGTGGAGGCCATGTGGCGAGTAGTTACGTAATACCTCTGCGAGTGCGGGTTTTACAACCGCGTTTTGGCGACGATGGCGTCAGTAGTCTGACGATCAGAGAGAAATATACCGAGGTAGACTATGAGATGATACGTGAGGTGCCGCTTTGTTCCCTCAGGCCAATTCTGATTTTGGAATAAATAGCTAGAATTTAGAGAGATCTAGTAGAACGATTAGGAAGGCTCCGGAGGAACGTTAGTCCGTTTGGACTTTGGTAAATATCATTTCTGCTCTGTGTATAACCTTGATGTGATTGATGTGACTTAAATATTTTAATACTGTATTATACCAATATTCTTTAGACAGTGTCTTCGGTCATCTGACGAAGTAAATCGTAGACTTATTGTTCTAACATTATATGAGTATTTGGTAATATAAAGCTTAGCCAGTCATCCTAGAAGACCCTAGGTACACTGTAGGTTATTGTCTTTATTGTGATAAGTATTAATTCTGTGTTACAAGATTACTGAAGAGTAGTTAGGGTTAATTTAAAAATTAACCCGTTAGGAATAGAGCTGTAATTCCTTTATTAATTAAGTTCCCCAAGAAGCGTTCCTAAATTATCACACGTTACTGAACGAGTAGTAAGGGTTAATTATAAATTAACCAGTTAGGAATGGTGTTGTAATTCCTTTATTAATTAACTTCTCCTGTAAGCGTTTCTCAATTATCACACGTGCGGGTGTGGTGTAACGGTGAAGTGATTCGCATATTGTGTAACTAGACACCCAGAGATTAACTAATTAAGTGATCAGTTCTGGGTTGTTATTATTGTTGTTATTAATTTACTACTACGGCTGTACATTTGTCAGCGTAGGATAATACAGATTCCAAAGTGTATTGTGTTTTTGTTGTGTTTTCTAGAGAACTAACGTGCTATATTAATATATACTTTATATAAGATCGTATCTCTGATCATACCTAGAGACGAGCCATACTAGGTTTAACAGCCTGTTACAGAGAGATCTAATAGATATACAAGTAGGAGAGACATTTTGATAATCGTGTTTTATTCAGTTACGGGAATTATAGAATCCCCGTGACAATCACCTAAGGTTTTAGCTGATGTTAAATCAATTTCTCGCTCACCCGCGATTTCAACTAACTCGGCCTTACGTGCTCGCTTAATCTCCACTACACTGAGCGTAGGCCTATCCAGCAAATTCTTATCCATGTTTAGATATGACGCACTTATTATTAATTATTTTTCTAGTGAACAACGTGCTACTTCTGGTTAATTTGTAAAATAATTTATAAAGCCCCCATTTACAAACAATACTTTTTTAAAATATGCATGTCCCGTTTCAGATCCGGGACGAGCGCCCCAATTTTCTACTCCTGTCACGGGGATTCTATAATTCCCGTAACTGAATAAAACACGATTATCAAAATATCTCTCCTAACTGTATATCTATTAGATCTCTCTGTAACAGGCTGTTAACCCTAGTATGGCTCGTCTAGGTATGATCAGAGATACGATCTTATATAAAGTATATATATTTATAGCACGTTAGTTCTCTAGAAAACACAACAAAACACAATACACTTTGGAATCTGTATTAATCTATGCTGACAAATGTACAGCCGTAGTAGTAAATTAATAACAGCAATAATAACAACCCAGAACTGATCACTTAATTAGTTAATCTCTAGGTGTCTAGTTACACAATATGCGAATCACTTCACCGTTACACCACACCCACACGTGTGATAATTGAGAAACGCTTACAGGAGAAGTTAATTAATAAAGGAATTATAACACCATTCCTAACTGGTTAATTTTTAATTAACTATTACTACTCGTTCAGTAACGTGTAATAATTTAGGTACGCTTCCAGGGGAACTTAATTAATAAAGGAATTACAGCTCTATTCCTAACGGGTTAGTTTTTAATTAACCCTTAACTACTCTTTCAGTAATCTGTAACACAAAATTAATACTGGTACCTATCACAATAAAGACAATAACCTACAGTTTACCTAGGGTCTTCTAGGATGACTGGCTAAGCTTTATATTACCAAATACTCCTATAATGTTAGAACAAGAAGTCTACGATTTACTTCGTCAGATGACCGAAGAAACTGTCTAAAGAATATTGGTATAATACAGTACTAAAATATTTAAAGTCACATCAATCACATCAAGGTTATACACAGAGCAGAAATGATATTTACCAAGTCCTAACGGACTACGTTCGTGATCCCCTCGAGCCGTCCTAATTCGTTCTCTCGATATCTCTAAAACACTAGCTATTTATTATAAATCAGGATTTTGCCTGGGAGTACAAGGCGGTACCTCACGTATCATCTCATAGTCTGACTCTACTAGAGTCGGTATTATTTCTCTCTGATCGTCAGACTTACTGACGCCATCGTCGCCAAAATCACGGTTGTAAAACCGCACTCACAGAGGTATTACGTAACTACTTGCCACATGGCCTCCGCAGCTGGACTAAGTGCATATTGGAATGTCCGATCGTGCGAAGTATTACGTAACAAGTTGCCCATTTGGGATACGGGCAATAAACTGCACACGGCCCTCTAACACAATTAAAATCGCCACAGGCGAAACAAATTTAAGAGCATGTACCGTGACACTCACTGACAGTCAGGGACGAGCGAGACTACAGCCCCAAGTTCAGCCAGCAAACGTTTCGCTAACGTTCACGAACTATTTGATTGGTTCTCAACGTGGCCATTGGGTTTAACGTGAAGCACATAAACCAGTCTGGCGAACGTTTTTTCCTCGGTCTGGCTGAACGCAGACCAGGTTATGCTGTTTGTTTGCTATTTTATTTTCGCTCAAATAAAATAATATGGACACAGTTGTAATAGTTTCTTTATGTACATTTAATTATGAAACACTCGCAATGACAAAAATACGTGAATATAAAAACTATAAAAATTGATTGACTAACGATCTTTGAAAGAAACCAACGTGACATCTTTGTGACAAGTGTATTAATAGTGTGCATCGTGACCTTGTTCTTTCTAATTATAAAGATGACAAACGATAATTATTGTGATCCTGTCGCATCAGCATTCGCAGTGGAACGCGTCTCTTGTAATCAGTGGTCATGACAGTAATCGTTTGACAATAAAATGGCCAATCACGCTAGTACTATTTTTAAACTCTGTTACTGCAAATTTCGTGACAGTGAGAGAGGAAAACATTCTGAGATTAAAATGTGTGATGAATAATTACGATTTGTGAATTGCGAGTTCGTTTAACACAAGTGCCTTTAATTGTTTTCGAGACACTTCGTGTGTTTCCGGATTCCTTCGCAGAGGTACCAGGTTGAAACATTTGCATCTTTTGATGGGATAGGCATGTGGCATCAATCGAAAACAGATCTGTCTACTTTTGTGCTACGTGTTTGTGATTTTGAAGTAACTTTTTTTTTCAAATGGAAATATTTCATTTTATTTTAACTTATTTCCGTGCTTATATCCAATTAAGGTTCAAGCACGCTGTCCTGGGCACACACCTCAACTATCTGGGCTGTCTGTCCAGCACAGTGGGTTAATTGTTAGTGGTTAGTTAGAGGAAAGAGGGTGTAGTGGTCTTACACCTACCCATTGAGTCGTTAAAACATGCTCTGGGTGGGAGCAGGTACTAGGCTGCGAATTCAGTACCTACCAGCCTTATTTAAATAAATAAGTTTTACCCTGTACAAGTTCACATTTATAACATAATACCACACAATCGGAGCATTGTCTACGATTGTATAGGGATAAACTATCTGCTATAAAGGCTGCGTCTGTATTGTCATAGTGGGGGAAAACGCCTCGCTTGGACATTCCATAAGCGGATTAAAATAAAATATATTTAACTCTAGCAACGTAAGTTATAATTGCAAAAGTCGTCAAGTTACAATCCATCCAATCTAACAACAGACATATAATTATTTAAAATTGTGACAGTTTGACTGCAATTAACGTGTGCCTTCGGACTGGCGGCGCAAGAGACAAAAGATGTCTTGGGTCGAGTAGATTGATTACGGCAATAATCCTGACAATAAATAAAATACCTAAGTACATCAATACGTAACGATATGAGCCGGCTCCAATTAATGGGTATGCGCCGATTAAGGACCGCTGTAGACAAAAGATGTCTTATCCCGAGTAAATTGATTACGGCAATAATCTTGACAATAATTAAAATACCTAAATACATTAATATGAGCCGAGTGCTATAAAATAACGCACAGACCAGTGTCCAGTTACAACGCACCCAACCGGTCTCGGTGGCGCAGTGGTTAAGCCATCGGACTACAGGCTGGTAGGTACAGGGTTCGCAGCCCGGTACCGGCTCCAACCCAGAGCGAGTTCTTAAGGGATCAATGGGTAGGTGTAAGGCCACTACACCCTCTTCTCTCTCACTAACCACTAACAAACTAACAACTAACCCACTGTCCTGGATAGGCAGCCCAGATAGCTGAGGTGTGTGCCCAGGACAGCGTGCTTGAACCTTAATTGGATATAAGCACGAAAATAAGTTGAAATCAAGCTGACCTTCAGACGATGAAGTTGATTAGCTACTCATCACATATCATTCCCGATCCTATCATCCCTACCCATCCTACCCTTCATACTAACATCTTAATTATGTCCGAATAGCTGTATGGATAACTTTGGGTTAGACGGGATGGGGGAGGGACGCCGTGGTAGGATGCTTCTTTGGGTGCGGTAGGGCGTCGGCGGTTTAGACCGATAGAATGCCTGGTAGGAGGCCCCCCCCCCCCCCCCCCCCCTCGGCACGCCTGCCCCGTGGGAATCCGGCCGGCTTTTGGACTTACCATGGGGTTTCACGCGGGCTGGATTGGACGCGATGCCCCGCCCGCCTATACCAACCTCCTTCCTCAAGGGCTAAAGTTAGGCTACTAAGATTCAATAAATTTTACTATCAGTTGAAAACAATATTTTGAACCGCCCGATCAAAAATAGCACCAACTAATGTTACGTTAAATGATATAGCCTGATTTTATATTTTATATTGGTGCATAGTAAAAAATAATATATTAATTAAAAGAAAAATAAATTAATTTTAAGTATATTGATAGTGTAAATAATGTATTAGATAGGTAATTATAAGTAAGGATAAATGCAGTTGTATCCCCCCCCCCCCTTTTTTTAATAGTAATTTTAAGGTCTTACCACATTTATAAGTCCCCATCATACAAACACACCCCCACCCTCCCCCCGACCGCCA
Source organism: Gigantopelta aegis (assembly GCF_016097555.1). NCBI lineage: Eukaryota > Metazoa > Mollusca > Gastropoda > Neomphalida > Peltospiridae > Gigantopelta > Gigantopelta aegis. The sequence goes on from NC_054705.1 coordinate 24,611,920, forward strand.
TGAAACCGTGGACTGGCGATGTCAGAACATGGATCCATGGTGGGCGTGCCTGAACCGTTTTGGATAGGGGCACGAGAAAATAGTTCCGAGTCCGAGTTGATTAGCGAGAATGTGGTGATCTCCCCCCCCCCCCCCCCCACCCACCCACCCTGGGGTTGTGCTCCGCGTGCTTGGCCCGCTGGTCGAGTACCGCGTCGAGCACAATGGGGACAATGCAACGGTAACCTTGTGTTACGGAGCCATTAAGACACCTACAGTGAAGGGAAGAATACGGAGGCGGCGAACGAAGACTTCGCAGGGGGGACCTAACTTGGCGGCTCAACCGCCAAGGGCAGTCCCTCCTGTTCCGAAGGGGACCACGAAATCGAAAGGGGCGAAGCAGGGTGAGCCAAACCCGGTTCATTCTGTTCGGCCGCCCCCAGCTATTCAACGGAAACACTCGCCAGGAGCGGAACAGGGGGGATCAAAACTGTCAGCTCCACTGACAGTGGCGACCCCTCCTGTGGACCCACCACCAGCTGCGATGGATACTGGGCACGTGGTACTCACGGACCCCCCAGCTAGCCCACCAGCTTCTCCAAATGTTGTTGCTGCAGGAGCCGGGCAACGTGAGCTCAAGAGAAGGAAGGTGTCAACGGCAGCCGAACCGGAAACACCCAAACACTCTAACTGGGCGATCGTCTGCGACCAGCTCCAACCTAAGTACCAGGCGTCAATCTTCGGAGAGTTCTCCAGCCCCCGCCAGTTGACCGGGCCTTGGTCGGAAAACCACTGGCGAAGAATACCCAACACCAGCGGGAGGTATCAAATACAGTTGCTAACAGAAGGGAACATCGACCATCTTTATATGACTGCACAGCAGGACAGTCTGTTCAGGCAGGGAATTCTGAGTCCAGGTATGCCCAACGCTACCATCCATCGCATCATGAAGATCGTGCTGCGAGGCATTTACCTGGACGTCATGGAGAAGAATCTCGAGCTACTCAACGCAGCTCTCCCGTCCTTCAGGCCTGAACAGACCATCACCTCGCCATGAATCCTGCTGCGCCAACCTTAACTAGGACAGGTAACAACCTCCTTTTTGGGCTAGTTGGACTTTAAACATTTGCGATCGAGTTCAAAATTCTTATGTTTATTTTTTTATAAATAGTCTGACGCATTTTACTTTGGCGCCCGATCAATTGCTCAAAATCACCTTAAAACCCTTTCGGCCGAGCAGTCTTAACCAATTTTGGCTTAACTTAGAGTCCAGACATGTTTTTGGATGCAGTTATTCATAGTAGACTTAGGTTTTTGACAAGTTTTACCCAGGAATCGAAATTCAGCCAATCACAGCACGGCTATCACTTGGTGTCTGCTATTTGGTCCGCGCTCTCGCTGGACTTCACTAAATGGCTTTATTCCAAATTCCACCCACCTCAAACTCAATCCTCCCCCCCCCCCCCCGCCCCTCCTGCTCCGGAATTAGTCACTGGCGAAGTCAGAGGCTAAGTCCGCGGTGGGCGTGCCTGAACCTTAATTGGATAGGGGCACGTTAAACGAGTTCCCATCCCCATCCCCACAACGCACCCTTCCCGCCCCGGGGTTGGTCACTGGCGATGCCAGAGGTCAAACCCGTGGTGGGCGTGCCTGAACCTTAATTGGATAGGGGCACGTTAAACGAGTTCCCATCCCATCCCATACAACGCACTTGACTGACCAGGAATAAACACTTCGGAACTCGGCTCATCTCTCTTTCATTTTTGTATTTAGGCTGGACCTCATTGCTCCCAGACTGCATTCCCCAAAGTAGTTCTACAGCAAAATAATAACCAAGGAAGATAATAGTCACGGTTATAGTATCAAAAACAGAGCCTAATTTCACAAAACATCGTAAGCCTAGTTTTGCACGTATACGTAAATCTACGACTAAGCCAGAATTCTTATCACTATTAAAAATACAACAAATATAGTCTGAAATACAATTATTTCATGTTCTTTTGTCCTTAAAATGCTCCATCTTCCACACTGATGTAATGTTCTATGTAAAATGGATGCCAAACACATGTAAACGTATGGCCGGTATAACTGCTAGTAGCAGACGTAAAGTTACGATGTTTTGTGAAATCAGCTCCTGGCATATAAGGAATGAATGGTTGTTTCACCATTGCCAGTCCTTTGCAGATTGAACCATAAGAATATGATATCTACTACGATCTGCGACGTGTTACATATTTTATGAGAACCAGAGGCGTGTTCAGCAGAGCGAACGATCGCGGTATCTCAATACACCGGATTTGTGCCTAACGATATATGAATGTGATAATATTGTGATAGAAGATAACAGTACTAGTCAAATTGTTCGCGAGCGTCGGGCCTCATTAGCGAGCGAAGAACAAGTCAAAGTTTGTTTTGTTTAACGATATCACTAGAGCACATTGATTTGTTAATCATCGGCTATTGGATGTGAATCATTTAATAATTTTAACATATAGTCTTAGAGAGGAAACCCACTACATCTTTCTATTATGTCATGCCAAGTCATGGGGTTTATGTGCATATTCAGAACAAGCTGTGGCGCACGCCTGTCCTGGACGGATATTTCTATTAGTAGCAAGGGATCTTTTATATGCACCAATCCACAGACATAAATGCACCTACCACGGCCTTGATATACCAGTCGTAGAGCACTGGCTGGAACGAGAAATAGCCTAATGGGCCCACCGGCGGGGATCGATCCCAGACCAACCGCGCATTAGTCGACCCTTTTACCATTGGACTACAACCCGCCCCGAAAATGCTGAGAAGTGTCGTCACGTGTGAACGAGTCCTTAGTTAAACCAAAACGGAAAATCATAGTTCCAATTTGACTGGGATTTATTACGGTATTTCATTATGCAACTGAAAAAAAGATAACAGTACTAGAAAATATTTGTCTTTATTTGTGGACCTTTCCTCTGACACTTTTATCAAGAAAATCGGTTAACAAGGATCGCTATATTTTCCCTAAGGATGGAATTCCTCGAAATTCAAAAATGAAGTATAGAACGCCCGCAGAAGATTTGTATTACAGGCGCAATGGAAGACGGTCAATATATTTTCTTAATGACTGACGGAGGATTTCGGTTTAATGCTCTACGCGGGAATATTACGAAATTAATATTTGGAGTTGGAACGATGACCTGTTATACTCGTGTGACCGGTTTTTACGACGCAATCTTAGATATAACTCGTATTACACGCTTTTATAGCTGATGTTGTATTTTGATAAGGAATAATTTACAAATATTTCAAAAAGTAATTGTAGGGCGACTTATTATTCGTCGTGAGATCACGATATGAACTACAGATAAAGATCGTACGTTAGGAATTCAATCGGAAATCAATGAGTTCGAACTCGTCGGCTATCTTCGTTGACACACTTGTAATCGGGAATGTCCGGGTGTGTTCATCAGCTGAGTTTGAATCGTTACGGCAACGCCACACGATACGAGTGCCTCGAATGAGAACAGCCGAGCCGATTGTGACAACACTCGTATCGTGTGGTGCCGCCTTTACCGAATCGAAACAATTTAGACACACTCGTCCACACACACACAAACACACACACACACACACAAACACACACACACACAAACATACACACGCGTGTGTGTGTGTGTGTGTGTGTGTGAGTGTGTGTGGATATTGCATTCATACAAAAATACTAATTGTTTTAAGTATATTCTATTCATATAAAAGACTCATATATAACAAAAAATGTTTCTTAATACATCATTTTTAGAGTTCAAATACTCAAAAATAGAGTTTGGTGCTTTAAAATGGTCTCAGACAGTAGGCGGAACAGGTCTCTCGTTAATTGGCAATTAAAACATTAGATACCTTTAAATACTGCAAGATTACGTCTTGCGTATTAGGCTGTCTACCACAGACCATTTCTTAAGCTCCATTAAAATACTGTAATATAATAACTGACGTTTCTTCTTCTTCTTTAAATTATTTTCGTGCTAATCTCCAATTAAGGTTCACGCTTTCTTGGGCACACACCTCAGCTATCTGGGCTGTCTGTCCTGGACAGTGGGTTGGTTGTTAGTTGTTAGTGGTTAGTGCGATAGAAGAGGGTGTAGTGGTCTTACACCTACCCATCGAGTCGTTAAAATTCGCTCTGAGTGTGAGCCGGTTTCGGGCTGTGAACCCAGTACCTACCAGCTTTATGTCCGATGGCTTAAGCACGACACCACCGAGGCCGGTATTTGACGTTTAATAGTTACGCATCTCCGGATAGTGAGTTAATATAAATGATATAACACTCAAATTAAAGCTAATACGATTGGCAGAAACGAAAGAAAGAAAGAAATGTTTTATTTAACGACGCACTCAACACATTTTATTTACGGTTATATGGCGTCAGACATATGGTTAAGGACCACACAGAGTTTGAGAGGAAACTCGCTGTCGCCACTACATGGGCTACTCTTTCCGATTAACAGCAAGGGTTCTTTTATTTGCGCTTCCCACAGGCAGGATAGCACCAACCATGGCCTTTGTTGAACCAGTTATGGATCACTGGTCGGTGCGAGTGGTTTACACCTACCCATTGAGCCTTGCGGAACACTCACTCAGGATTTGGAGTCGGTATCTGGAGTAAAAATCCCATGTCTCGACTGGGATCCGAACCCAGTACCTACCAGCCTATAGATCGATGACCTAACCACGACGCCACCGAGGCCGGTTTGACAGAAACGTTTGAGCCCACGAGCGGGTTTCCTCTTTAAAAAACCAGTGTCAGAATGACCATATGTTTGACGTCCAATAGCCGACGATAAGATAAAAAAAATATCAATGTGCTCTAGTGGCGTCGTTAAATAAAACAAACTTTACTTTTTAACTTTGCCCAATGTCTAACAGTCAGCGAAATCAAACATTCTTAAATGTAGAATTATTAATACATATATTTGGCTAAACCTGTTTTCTTTCTTTCTTTCTTTCTTTCTTTCTTTCTTAACTTTTCTTTCTTCGACTCCTTTCTGTTTGCTGTTTTGTTTTAGATTCATATTTTTTGTTTTAAATGTTTACTTTTTTTTTTTAAATGCAGTCGCCGATATACAAAATATATATGGTTACTATTTAACATATTAGCTTTATCCTGCGATGGTTAGAATGGCGAATGCCGCGAGGCTCTGCCAAGCGACATTCATCATTTGATGTGAGCAGTAACTGGTTACAGGTATTTGATTTATCCTACAACACTGTATAATACGAAACATTTATGAAATTAACCATTTTATTTCAAAACTTTGTTTTATATATTAACAATCAACCATTTGCCTCGTGCTTGCATCCATTGAAGGTTCAAGCACGACTGTCATGGGCACATTTTCCAAGATTCCCCGGTGGACATGTCCAAGACAGGGGTATATTAACAGATCCACGCGTATTGATGGCCTTGTTGCTTAGTATATATATATATATATATATATATATATATATATATATATATATATATATATATATATATATATATATATACAACAAGAGAAAATAATCCTTATTCAAATAATGTATTTTTAATACTAAATGTCTTATTAATATTATTATTATTATTAAAGTTATTTATTTATTATTATTATTATATTTCAACATCGCGTCAATTTTATTTACGTTCTGGGGTCAAATGTCAACATTCCCTTGCTGGGCCCATATTTTCAAAGTGATCTTAGCACCATGAAATCGTAAAACTATTGTAAGCTATGATGTCACTATTTTCAAAGTGATCTTAGCACCATGAAATCGTAAAACTATTGTAAGCTATGATGTCACTATTTTCAAAGTGATCTTAGCACCATGACATCGTAAAACTGTTGTAAGCTATGATGTCACTATTTTCAAAGTGATCTTAGCACCATGACATCGTAAAACTGTTGTAAGCTATGATGTCACTATTTTCAAAGTGATCTTAGCACCATGAAATCGTAAAACTAATGTAAGCTATGATGTCATATTTTCAAAGTGATCTTAGCACCATGACATCGTAAAACTGTTGTAAGCTATGATGTCACTATGGCGGGTGCTGTAGTGACGTTATAGCCTACAATGGTTTTGCAATATCGTAGCGCTAAGATTGCTTTCAAAATGTGGGCCCTGATCTAAATTAACGTAAAAGTGGTTCCGTCCCAAAAACCTATATTTATTGTCAGCGACCGAAAATATAGAAATTTATCTTGCCATTAAATGTTGATTGCAGGATTAATTGTAATGTTATATTATTTGAAATTAAGAAGGATCTTGTGAATTGGATAACGTGTGCCTAATAGTTGAGTATTGTAGGCCTACGCACTAAAATATGTTTTTAAAAACAGTTTTAGTAATAAAAATGTTTCATGGAAATACCCAGTGCGCAATATACAATTAAATGTTTTACATAATTATTAGTGCAATAAAGTAATATTTACATTTCGTGAAATATTCGATAACAGTTGGGCCGGGCTTATGTTCTTTCTTGTTATAAATTAATAAACCTTTTCTTTCTATTTTCATTAGACTGTCTGACGCAATTCATTAAAAAACAGATCATTACCGTTATACAAACATCAAACTGCAAACAACTGACCCCTTAGACGTCGAGATTCTATAATAAATTAAAGGAGAGGATTGATAGTTTGTCGACACCTCCGCACAGTTCAGTCAGTAGATAGAGGTAAAGTTTGTTTTGTTTAACGACACCACCAGAACACATTAATTCATCAATCATCGGCTATTGCATGTCAAACACTGGTAATTCTGAAATAGTTTAAGAGAAAACCCACTACATTTTTTCATTAGCAGAAAGCGATCTTTTATATGCACTTTCAAAAAGACAGGACAGCACCTACCACGGCATTTGATATACCAGTCATGGTGAACTGGTTGTGAAGAAACAACAACAATGAGTAGTTAGCAGGTATCTACTATAAATATATTTGATCTAGAGATTCAGAGGACAAAACCGCTGCCGCCTCATATGCTATATTTTGGGGGCAGCGTATATTCCTTTTAATAAAAGATTTAGCACAATCACAACACTATGTTTGATATATATTAGTTCGGTGAAGCTTGACAGTCGCCTATCAGAGAGAGAGAGAGAGAGAGAGAGAGAGAGAGAGAGAGAGAGAGAGAGAGAGAGAGAGAGAGAGAGAGAGAGAGAGAGAGAGAGAGAGAGAGAGAGAGACGGACAGACAGACAGACAGAGACAGAGAGGGGGTCGGCGTAGTTGTCTTACACTTCTCTATCACGAATTGATTTTTCTTCAAAGTACGTACTATTAATAATTTACAAATTCACTGTTCCAAGAGGAAACCCAAAAGTGATTTGACTATTGGTTAATGAAATTAGAATACATATTGACATAACACAAATTGGTTTGTTCCGCCGCTAGTGTAGTGTACAGTAAACAGAAAACTGTTAGGTGAAAAAAGAGAAATTATGAGAACATTAACTGTACCAGCCCAACAAATAAGGGAGTTAACTGATAAAACTCGTAGAGCGATCGATCTAAGACAAATGAACTACGAACTGACAGAGAAATAAATGGCACACGCAGACTACTCTGTCATTTGAACAGAATGGTAACTGAGGCATTGGGATGGAAACTAAGACAAACACACGCACGCGCATGTACACGCACATACGCACACATTAACTGTGTAAAGGCAATTGATAAACAAATAAAACATTAAAATTAAAACATCGGAAGCGCCAGAAAGATACCATTGCGCATAAAGGTATAAAATTAATAAACTCCAAGACATGAACAGTTATTCAAAAGAAAGGCAGGCAAACAGACAGACAGGCAAATAGACAGGCAAACAGACATAGAGAGAGAGAGAGAGAGAGAGAGAGAGAGAGAGAGAGAGAGAGAGACAGAGACAGAGACAGAGACAGAGAGACAGAGAGAGAGACAGATACAGAGACAGAGAGAGAGAGATATGGATGGATGGATGGATGGATGGATAGAAAGATAGATATAGATGGATGGGTGGATGGGTGGATAGATAGACAGACATATAGATAGATATACATATAGATAAATAGATAGATAGACACAAACATATATATATATATATATATATATATATATATATATATATATATATATATATATATATATATATACACATATATACATACATACAGACATACAGACAGACAGAGACAGACACATAAGCTATATAGATAGATAGACAGACAGACAGACAGAAAGACAAAGTGGCTTAGTCATGCAGACAGATACCGTTATGACAGACAGGTAGATATAGATAAACGGCGGTCGTGCGGACGGACGGACGGACAGAGAGCCTGTCAGTCACAGACAAAAAGACGGAGGGCAAAAGAACAAACAGAATAAAAGAAAAACATCCATTTATAAAAGGATAAATCTTCACTGCCTTTAAGCAGTCTACAAAACCTTTCAGCCATCGGGCTAAAAGAGTCGTTCTGCGTCTATTAGTGGGCCCGAGCGGGACACAAACTGTGTATTAAAGTGCTTAGCACTACCATGCAGCCCAGGCCTAACGGTAAATCTCCAGTAAGTAGCTAACCGAGTCGCTTAAGTGTAGGAGCGTGTACGCCAAATGACTGGCACTCTGGGGCTAATACGATGAAGCGCCAACACCAGTCGGCAATAAAACCGGCTCCACAGTCGTAACACAATACACAAGTTGAACTAATTACTGTTTTAACGTCAGGTCAAATGTAATTTAAAGTTTTATTTTGTCCTCTGCCTTTTATATGTTCCTTGTTTTTGTCTCTCCTGGGCACGAGGCTCTCTCTCTCCCTCTCCTGCTCAGTGGAAAAGCGTTCGCCTTATGCACGGTCGCTCTGAAATCGATCCCCATGAGTTGGCCCATTGGGCTATTTCTCGTTCCAGCCAGTGCACCGTAATTGGTATATCAAATGCCATGATATGTGCTATCCTGTCTGTTTTGACAGTGATTCATGAGTGCATGCCATCACAGCTGTATCTATTCCAATGAGTTCCGACATGTCCTAGTTCTGACCTAGTCTGGGAGTGGGAGTCCTCCTTTGGGGCCTGTGTAGGTAGGATGTACTCTCTAGTACAGGATCTCATCGGGAGTGGCTGTCCTCCTAAACACGAGGCTCTGGATCGACATTCATGGAATCAACCACTACTTTGCCCATTCGACTCCGCATTGTACAGTGATACGGTCTAGATCGAGGATAACGGCTTTGTCGTTGAGATTCATTGTAGGGTAAAATACCATATTGTACTGTATTAAACAGGCAGACATGTAGACAAATAGGCAAGGAAACTGTTAGGCAGGCAGAGAGGCAGGCAGACAGACAGATATACAGATAAGACAGACAGGCAGACAGACAGACAGACAGGCAGGCAGACAGACAGACAGACTACACAGACAAGACAGACAGTAGAGAGACTAGACAGACGGACATAGACAGTAAAATAGGAAGGCACAAGTCTATTCAGAGACAGACAGACGGACACATGGGCAGGCAGACAGACAGACAGGCAGGAAGGCAGACAGACATACAGAAGCAGTCAGGCAAATCACAGACGGGTAGATACAGACAAAGAGAGAGTAACAGATGCTGGCTTATAAAATCGTAAAGACATTCAGACTGGTATAAGACGTTTCCACAAGTGCAGCTGGAGATGCAGATTGACTGGAAATGACGAGATGCTGTATTCCATGGCCCTGTCGATCGAGAACGTCCATAGTGTATGTTCCGAGATGCCGATAGACAGTGAAATGACGAGACGCCGTATTCCACGGCTCTGTCGATCGAGAACGTCCATAGTGGATGTTCCGAGATGCCGATAGACTGTGAAATGACGAGACGCCGTATTCCACGGCTCTGTCGATCGAGAACGTCCATAGATAGTGTATGTTCCGAGATGCAGATTGACTGGAAATGACGAGACGCCGTATTCCATGGCCCTGTCGATCGAGAACGTCCATAGATAGTGTATGTTCCGAGATGCAGATTGACTGGAAATGACGAGACGCCGTATTCCATGGCCCTGTCGATCGAGAACGTCCATAGTGGATGTTCCGAGATGCCGATAGACTGTGAAATGACGAGACGCCGTATTCCATGGCCCTGTCGATCGAGAACGTCCATAGTGGATGTTCCGAGATGCCGATAGACTGTGAAATGACGAGACGCCGTATTCCATGGCCCTGTCGATCGAGAACGTCCATAGTGGATGTTCCGAGATGCCGATAGACTGTGAAATGACGAGACGCCGTATTCCATGGCCCTGTCGATCGAGAACGTCCATAGTGGATGTTCCGAGATGCCGATAGACTGTGAAATGACGAGACGCCGTATTCCATGGCCCTGTCGATCGAGAACGTCCATAGTGGATGTTCCGAGATGCCGATAGACTGTGAAATGACGAGACGCCGTATTCCATGGCCCTGTCGATCGAGAACGTCCATAGTGGATGTTCCGAGATGCCGATAGACTGTGAAATGACGAGACGCCGTATTCCACGGCCCTGTCGATCGAGAACGTCCATGGATTGTTAAAGTTTGGATAAAGTTACAATTCAGTAAAACATGAGTCTGTGACTTTGAAATGGTGAAATACCCTCTAAAAATAGACCAAAACTCGACTCCATAATTGTTACTTCTCAGACGCACGTGCGTTTTTAAAAATATGAGAAATGCATTTTGTGATATTAAGAACACCAGGATGACCAAAAACACTTCGAATGTACGGAAATGGATAATCTACACAATAAAATCTAAGTAAAGTATGATTTCAGTTCTCAAAAAAGGGCTCTAATAGTCAGATGCTGGGTGGGATTGGAAAATAACTTTTTCGAGGTCGATATTCCAACGAGTAGCCTTCAACAAGGCTTGGCAAGGCTCATTTTGTATTATTTTATGTTTTAATGCTTAATAAAACATCAATCTGAAACCTGTAAAGAAAGTCGGTGTTTTACGACTGTGTTGTTGACATGTTGGAAGGCAAGACTAAATATGAAATCGGTGAATCAAGTCCACGTTTTGTCAGTTATAACTAACATGTTTCGGGATTAGAGTACACATGAAAGCAGTTAATTAAGCCGACGTTTCGACAGTGCATTATTAACATGTTTCAGCATAAGACTAAATGTGAAGCCACAATGTAGGTACCGGCATGTAGCTTGATGTTTGATTGTAAAGAGACAATCTTGTGAAATTATCGATTAATATAAAACAACACTCCACCGCTTCTTCTTATACCAATGTAAACCAAGATTTTAAAGGGGCATGAGTTAGGAAACAGGTAGCTGTGTCAGTAAAAACACTCGGAACTCCTCGGCCGATTCCACGAAGCAAACCTCGGAAGATGGACCATCGACAACATTTCGAAGTTGACGTAGAGCCAGGCTGTTGTTGAAAGAAGAATAATGATTTTGTGTATTGCAGTTAGGAATGTAGGTAACTTTCAGATAATGATATCAACATTAATTTTGTGTTTTTACTGTGTGGGAAAGACAGACAGACAGACATACAAAGACAGATAGTCAGAGAGAGAGAGAGAGAGAGAGAGAGAGAGAGAGAGAGAGAGAGAGAGAGAGAGAGAGAGAGAGAGAGAGAGAGAGAGAGAGAGAGAGAGAGAGAGAGAGAGAGAGAGAGAGAGAGAGAGAGACTAACTAACTTGCCGATGTGTACACAATATTCGCTGTAAAATATTATGAGAAAGAGATCCTTCCGGAGTGTGTTTTGTTCAGGTGCTGGGGTATATGTTCTTCAGTTAAAACTAGAAATATTACTTAGCTTCACACATTCTGGTTTCAAACCAAATAATCCGTGACCGATGACACGCCACGGTGGTATAATGGTTAAGGTATCGGGCTTAAGGCTAGTAGGTACTGGGCTCTCATCGCTGTACCGGCGCCCACCGACGGAGAACCTACGCGGGGAAGTACAAAACCATTAAACTGACTTATCGCACATTATCCACTAACAATAAACCTTTAGTCGCCAGTCGTGGACAGACAGCCCTGATAGCTGAGGTGTTTGTGTCCAGAATATCATACTTGAACCGTATTCAATACAAGCGAAAAAATAAATTGAAATGAAATGAAATTATAAATTCCTGTCATGGACAGAACACTCTGGCGAAGTCAGATGTGATGTCCACGGCAGGCGTGCTTGAACAGTTCTCTGATCGAAGCATGCCAAAAAATACCCACACCCACAGTTATTGATTCATTTTGTTTATACGTAAATCAAAAATCAAAAATAAATTATATACTACAAAAAGTACTAATCAAAATTATAACTCACTATGTGTTCCTAATTACACACAGTTCATTAAAATCCCTGTAATAATAACTGAACTAAATGTAAACAAACACGCGTAATAAACATCGAAATTATTGTCTTTCTGTAGTTGAAAAATCAAAAGACTTGCACGCTTTAAACAGACTATATCAAATCGATTGCTACTCAATGGTACTTTCTACATTATTATACCTGGCAGTTATAATGAAACCGATGAGATGTGTTAGTATCATATGTACTATAGTCGGTTTTCAACTGGCTGTATAACTTGATAGTATCTGAAATTTACCTTGTCAATATTTATGGTAATTTTTAACCTATAAAAGATAACTTTTTGATGTCTATAATTATCAGTATTTGTATATATTAGCATAGAATCTCGTTCCATCCAGTGCACCACGATTGGTATATCAAAGGCCGTGGTATGTGTTATCCTGCCTGTGGGGTGGTGAGTATCAAAGATTCCTTGCTACTAATGGAAAAATGTTGCGGGTTTCCTTAAGACTGTATGTCAAAAATATCCCTAATATGTTTGACATCCAAGAGCTGATGATTAATATATCAAAGACACACGTTGGGGTGTATGTTGTTATATTTCTTTCCAACATGAAACATTGTTGACAGCATAGTAATACAGATAATATATAGGTATCGGCTCTTGGGTAAATCACACAGGTCTCACGATAGAATTGAAATTGCGACTGACAACCTTGGGTCTCTCTTGTTTGACACAATGGCATTACCTATTCTTCTGTATGGATGTGAATTATGGGGTTATGAAAACACTGACATCATTGAAAACATACACATAAATTTCATGAGACGCCTGCTCCCGGTTAAAAAAAGATACACCGATATTTATGTTATACGGAGAACTAGGACGTAGACCGATTAAACTAATTATTCAACAAAGAATGATAAGTTTCTGGGCCACAATTGTATCAGGAAAACAAACAAAACTATCCTTTCTATTGCATGCATTTATGTTACAGGACTCATCCGTAAATGGACACAACTACACTTGGATCCAACATATCAAACAATTATTTAACAACCTAGGTATGACGGATACATGGTTGTCTCGAAGATTTCCAACAAAAAAATAACTTCTTGAATATATCAAATTGAGGCAGCATGACCAGTACCTTCAAACGTGGAACAATGACATTGCATTATCGTCTAGAGGAAAAAATTATACAATTTTTAAAAATCAGCTAATATTTGAAAAATACCTCACCATAATGCCTGAAAAACTATGGATCACTATTCTTAAATTCAGAACATCAAATCATTACCTCCCGATTGAAATAGGACGGTGGAATAATACACCAGTAGAAAATAGATTATGCACACTTTGTGATTCTAACGATATTGGTGATGAATATCATTATCTATTCACTTGTGCCTTCTTTACTAAGTCTCGAAAAACACTCCTAAAACAATATTATTATGTGAACCCCAGTACCCTAAAATTTAAAGAATTAATGACTAGTAATAAAATAGGTGGCCTAAGAAAAGCCAGCAAATTAATTAAAGAAATTAATGATAAATTTAAAAGACCATAGCTATTTGTATCAACATATACCACATCACTCGAGTTAAATATGCTTTATTATTATATCACAGATATCCCTATTTTAATAAATCGAAATATATTACTACATGACATTGTATAACAAATTATATAATGAACTTCAATTACTCTACTACACCGAATATTATTGGCTTATTTATATATGCATTTTTGTTATATCCACTCGTTGTATTTCAGTATTAATGTATTTATATAATTTAACTATTCATATACTATATTATTTACTATTTAATGTTCTCCTGTAAACCCTGTCCTGTCTTGTCACATATTATATTATATAATTATTCATGTTTCCCCATATGCCGTTGCCTAACGGCCTGGGTGTAATAAAGTTCTGTTCTGTTCTGTTCTCTCATGTTCAGAAAACGAATATTCATAAATATATATATATATCTGTTGACAAGTAATTGTCATGGTTCAAAGTCCTTACAAGTTAAGCTGTGGGCAACAATTAAAAAGAGTGTCCTTCATTGTTGTAATTGAGTTTCACATTAATTGATCAGGGTCCCGTTCCACGAAGCGATCTTAGCCCTAAGATTACCTTAAGCGCATAGCTACCCTATGCACTTAAGTTGATCTTAGCCCTAAGATTACCTTAAGCGCATAGCTACCCTATGCACTTCGTGGAATGGGGCCCTGGGGCCTAATTCACTAAACTCTCGTAACTTTGCGATCTCGCAGTGCAATGCTAAAATACTTGCAAAGAGGATGCAAAGTCTAACAGAGCCTAAGAGACATTTGTGAATTAGGCCCCTGATTGCTAGCCCCTCTTTAACTAAACACTAAGTTATTGCAGAAACGATAGATGACAGAATAACAATTAATTTCATCGTACATGAACAGCTAAAATTATAAATTGCATTTGAACATAGTCGTATATGTTGCACTGTGATTACCTAAGAATATGATATTTACCTAGTTACTGTAGAAATTCTAGCGTAATAAAAATGAATATATTGTTTAATAGTAAGGATTTGTTTATAAACGTTTCAAAAGAATTCGTAAAAGTATGTGAATTTGCATGTACATGTGTATAGGTATAATGTATCAATCTTTCGTAATTTTCACTAGGGGAAACAATAGTCAAGCATTATTTGTTTACATTGTATTGTATTGTATTTTTACCTCATGTACCATGTATATGGACGGGAAAAAAAAAAAATTGAAATTCAATTTCGATATACCAGTCGTGGTACAGCGCTCGCTTGATGCGCGGTCGGTTTGGGATCGATCCCCGTCGGTGGACCCATTGGGCTATTTCTCGTTTCAGCCAATGTACCACGACTGGTATATCAAAGGCCGTGGTATGTGCTATCATGTCTGTCGGAAAGTGCATATAAAAGATATCTTGCTACATTAGAAACAAATATAGCGGGTTTCCTATGACGACTACGTGTCAGAATGACCATATGTTTGACATCCAATAGCCGATTATTTATTGATCAATGTGCTCAAGTAGTGTTGTTAAACAAAACAAACATTATTTAACTAATCGGGATGGGGAAAAAAACCGAGTCCTTCGGGGTCGTTCGATCCTGCGACCAACCATACATAAGAAAGCCAACGGCGCGAAAACCCATATCACCAGTTTTTATTCTTCTTCTACCTGATGGTCAAAACATTGAATACTCTTACCTTGCACTTGAATAAGCAGTAGAACCATCCACGAGTACTTTAAAGCCAGCATCCCGCGGAGAGAAATGTATTCCTATACGTCACACACTGTTATATACTTCTCGTATAGCACGGGTTTCGGTAAACAACTGTTTTAACGTCAGTGGCGCACTCTGTCGGCTCGATAGCTCAGTGATGTGTATCCGATTTACGCATCATCCTTTAAGTAAATCTGAGAATCCTGCAGTAACACAGAAAGAGAAAGGGGAATTCTGTAGCTGGATTCTGAAAACAAAAATGGAAGAGATATAAAATAGGTGCGGTGTTTAATAGTCGTGAGATGGTATTAAAATGTATTAATTGATAATTTGATTAGAAGGAGTTTGTTTTGTTTAACGACGCCACTGGAGCACGTTGATTAATTAATCATCTGCTATTGGATGTTAACAGAGGACACCTGCTGCATTTTTCCTAATGCAGCAAGGAATCTTTTATGTGCACCATCCCACAGACAGGAAAGCACATACCACGGCCTTTGATATACCAGTCGTGGTGAATTTGGTTAGAAGTCTGTGGTTGTGAAAAATAAAATAGTTTTACCAGCTGTTTAAGAGAATAAACTTTTATTATACATTTTACATTTTAACTTTAATTACAACATGAACCAGGCCCGTAGGTACCGGGATTGGGGGCTGGGGGTGGAGGTTGGGGCGGGGGTGACCATCACCTGAGGACAGAAATAAACGTTTTTCGTTCAATTATACATAAATAAATAAATATATATAGTTTTCTTCTCACATTTAGAAACTGTACCCTCCTGCACTGGATATTGCGCCACCTCCCCCCCCCCACCTACAACCCCCCCCCCCCCCACACACACACACACTCCAGATATCGTTTTTGTGAACATAAATTGCACAGCGGATTTCTAGTACATATATACATTTTGTTTTCTTTATCTTTGCAATCGGAAAGACAAAATAATAAAATTAGTGAAAACTGATTATAAAATATTGATGTATAACGAATATAAACTAGCAATAAAAAAAGGCAACCTTTTCAGATGAACATGCTTGGATAAAACCCTGCCGACCTAACAGAACTACGGAATTTTGGCAGGATATCGACTGCAAAGTTATCCATTACAAAATGCATTTTGCAACGAACATCCTTTCACAAACGATCATTTTTCGCACATTTCGGTTGAGTTCTCACTCGAGGTGTTTGTGTCACAGGATCGCACCACCTCAGTGGATCCATTCAACTAATCGGGTTTTTCTCGTTACAACCAGTGGGCCACAGCTGGTCAAAGGGCGTGGTATGTGCTGTCCTGTCTGTGGGAAAGTATACATAAAATATCCCTTGTTGCAATATGAAAAATGTAGTGAATTTCTCCTGATGACTACGTGTGAGAATTAGCACATGTTTGACATCCAATAGCCGATTATTAATCAATCAATGTGCTCTAGTGGTGTCGTTAAACAAAACAAAGTTTTTAACGTTAAACATCACCCTCTAGCTGTACACTACATAAAATACATGTTCGACAGTATAACATTTGTAAAGTTACTGCCAAATTGTTTTATATTCAGCAATAAATATATTTCGAAAAACGTCTTAAGCAGTATGTGCAAACTGTTTTACGAATGACGTTTGCAGATGTGTAACAGTGCAAGAATTCGTTCTAACCACTAGTAATGGGCTATACTCGTGATATACAACTGCATTTATAGCACATCTTCGTCGCTTTAATAGACTTTTAGAGCTGTGTTTATTCTTTTACTTGTCATTTCTTTATTGGCTCAATAACAGACACATCTTTTCTTTCGAACCAGTAAACGGTTTTGTGGTTTTGTTTTGTTGATACCTGCCTCGGTGGCGTCGTGGTTAGGCCATCGGTCTACAGGCTGGTAGGTACTGGGTTCGGATCCCAGTCGAGGCATGGGATTTTTAATCCAGATACCGACTCCAAATCCTGAGTGAGTGCTCCGCAAGGCTCAATGGGTAGGTGTAAACCACTTGCACCGACCAGTGATCCATAACTGGTTCAACAAAGGCCATGGTTTGTGCTATCCTGCCTGTGAGAAGCGCAAATAAAAGATCCCTTGCTACTAATCGGAAAGAGTAGCCCATGAAGTGGCGACAGCGGGTTTCCTCTCAAAATCTGTGTGGTCCTTAACCATATGTCTGACGCCATATAACCGTAAATAAAATGTGTTGAGTGTGTCGTTAAATAAAACATTTCTTTCTTCTTCTTTTTTTTTGTTGTTGCTTTTTACCCCTTCTCTTTCTTTCCTGTTTTTTTTTTTTTGTTTTGTTTTTTTTGTTGTTGTTTTTTTTTTTTTGGGGGGGGTAAGTTCGGGTTTTTTTTTTTACTTCTTCTTTTTTAACAGTTAATTCAAATTTTTTCAAAGCAACAAAAAAGTGTAGTTCATTTTATTTTGTCAAAATGAAATGTCATTTCTATTTATTGTGAAAACCAAAACCTGCTTGTACAGGTGCAGTGTGTAAACTTGTATATGATTATATATGTATTAACCAATAATTAGTTTAGTGTTCTGTTGGTCTGTGCCATGCTTGTACTAATATTGCATGTTTTGCATCCAGTTCCAAACGCAATAAAGGTTATCTTATCCTATCTATCTTTCTATATTTATAAATGTAAGTTGTTCTTCTTTTTAGGGAGTGTGGGTGGAAGGTTTGTTTTGTTGGTATTGTTTTCAATGTTGTTTTTTTCAAAATTTTCAAACACTAAACATTTTTCAATTAATTATACATATTAATGAATATATCGATTTATTGAGTTAGCTCGTGAGATGTAAAAGAGTGAGCGAGTGAGTAAATTAATGAGTGAGTGAGTAAATTGGTGAGTGAGTGAGCGAATGAGTGAGTAAATTGGTGAGTGAGTGAAGAGCGAGTGAGCGAGAGAGTGAGTGAGTGATTTAGGTTTGGGTGGGTGGGTGCTTTCTCTCAGTCGGTCGGGCAGTCAGTAATTGGTTAGGCGGACGGGCGGGTGAGTGCGCGCGTGGATGAATGGATGGATGAATAGATGGATGGTGGGTGAGATATTAGAGAGATAGGTAGACAAAGAGACGGGTAGATAAATATAAAGTTAAGTAGGTAGGTAGACAGACAAACGGTCAGCTAAAAAGACAGGTATATCCATATATCTGTAGGTAGGAAGACAGACAGGGAGACGGACAGACAGCTAGATATATAAGTAAGTAGGTAGATAAATAATATTTTCTGTTTTAGTTTGCTGATAAGACCAACGGAAAAGTATGTTTTATGTTATTTCGCTCAAAACAGTTCTCGAAATTAACAGATATACAGACAGATAGTTTATTAACGTCTTACCTTATTTACATCACACCTTTACATAATAAAACAAACATGATGTAAAAGACGGTGAAAACAAAACACAGCAGATACCTCTAACGATTCACAAAAAAATATTCTCGACAAGACGTAAGCGAATACTAGTACTTCTAATTTAATACTAACACGCTAGTGATTTGTGTACGGGATCGGTATCCGTCCGCGCTTTCCCTATCCCCCATCCCTCCCATTGCATCTGCCCCCTCACAATCTGTTGTAACATCAAACTTAATATAAAACTGTTGGTTAACTGGCAATACTATTCATGTATGTTGATTTAGTCCGATTCCTGCCAAAGGAAAACCAATATTTTATTTGGACCTTAATCCAATCTGAATAAAACATATCCATATTCGTATCCATATCCATATTCGTATCCATATCCATATCTATATCCATATCCATATCCTATGTAAAGTTAAAGTTTGGTTTGCTTAACGACACCACTAGAGCACATTTTGTAATTCTGACTCGTAGTCATAAGAGGAAACCCGTAACATTTGTCCCAGTGAGCACTTTCCCACAGACAGATATCCCACTTTCCCACAGACAGATATCGCACTTTCCCACAGACAGATATCGCACTTTCCCACAGACAGATATCCCACTTTCCCACAGACAGATATCCCACGTAACGTCCAAGAATTATTTGGCCAATTAATTTACATTGATCAAAAACATATACTTCTATCATAAAGGATCGGTATAGATAGAACATGCTTATTACTTATCCGGCCATGATATTCTATGGTGTTATATCGGATGTACCCATCCCACAAACTGCCCCCACCCACCCTACCCCACGCAACCCCCCCCCCCGAAAAAAATGCACACCAAAAACCAAGCGAACCCCCCCCCCCCCCCCAAAAAAAAAAAAAAAAAAAAAACCCAGTAAGTACAATAAGCGTTGCGTTGTTTTGACATACAATTTTCAATCTGTTGATATTATCAACAATATTTTACCTAGGAGTCTAATTTTTTTAATGAAAGTGGCAGATATCCATATAGTAATGGGAGTGAAATATTAAAGTTACAGTTCCCATAGTTGTAATATAATTCCATACAGTAGGGTTATCAGTCTTTGGGGGGCCATCCGATATATTAATCTCCGTGTATTGTCTTTCTCAATCTCTCCGTGTGTCTCTAGATCTATCTATCTATCTGTCTCCCTCCATCTTTATTTATCCATCTATCCTCTTCCCCCATCAACTAGTATCTATTCTCTCTCTCTCTCTCTCTCTCTCTCTCTCTCTCTCTCTCTCTCTTGTTCTACTAAAATGTGTGATAACGCCAAATGTTCTGGGCTTTTTTTTTTTCACATTTTTTTTTCAATCACGGTTTAACAATCAAATTAAGAATACGAATATTTACCAAACGTTTTCGGTTTCTCTTATTTCCACTAGACAAACAACTGCGAAAGAAGAAAACGGATTGTTTCCAATCACGCTACTCTTATAAAACAACTCTCTTTCCGGCAGAAAAATAAATTGAAACCTAAATTTGATCACCCTACCAATTCACTCCATGTAACTTACCTTTTCAGTGCTGAATTAAAATCGACTGGGAGTATGAAAAAAGTTACGCCAAAACAGACGGATAAACCAGTCACACGTGATACGTCGAGTCCGATCTGATCCAAAATGGAATTGGAAATTCAATAATTCCCGTCTTTGTGTTACTGCGCCGATACGGCCAGTTGGGAGGGAGATAGAGAAATGACTATGCGGACTAGGGACGGTTCCATCACCTTTTCTATTTAATCAAGCAAAAGATGAAAAAATAGCAAGCCAGCGGCTTGACTGAAGGGCTAAGATATTAAAGCGAGCGGCTTAATGGACTCTCGGCTTGTTTCTGATAGGCTGGCTCTACTCCTCGCCTGTCTACTTTTGCGACGGCGTGGTCTCCGTGAAAAAAGGAGGAATTTCCAACAGGCAAGATAAAGCCACGAACATTTTGATTGCGCCAGAAAACAGTCGAAGATACGAATCCATTGGATGCAGGACACAAGCGAAAGATGCTGCCTTCTGTTGTCTTTAATTGTTAGAGAAGCCATTACGAAACATGGATGAACGTGTAGTGCTTATTGGATCATAGAATGGCTGGGGGTTAACTCGCGATGAGTGTACGGAATCCCATTTTTGTAGGGGTGCAGGGTGGCTTTTGCCCGAAATAAATGAAAATTCCAGAATAATCTGGATAACAACATTTATTTATATTAGCATATATATATATATATATATATATATATATATATATATATATATATATATATATATATATATATATATATATATATATATATGACACACACTAATTATTATTATTATTTAAATCCAAATAATAGAGTAGTTATTTATTGCAAATGTATGTAAAAACAGCAAAATATGACACTTAAACTTTAAGTGCATCTTTAAGTAATGTTTAATTATTTGAATGTAATAGGTAAATCTTTAAGTAATGTTTAATTATTTGAATGTAATAGGTAAATGTTTAAGTAATGTTTAATTATTTGAATGTAATAGGTAAATGTACTGAGAGAAAGAAATGAGGTAACACTTGATATTCTAGATCAATCACAGATTGTTGAAGCTATCTTATACTAGTCTCAGAATGCCAGCACACAATTGGCCAACTTCTGCTCTACGACTGTCCAAGGGCGGGGCATAGCCCACTGGTAAAGCGCTCGTTTGATGTGTGGTCGGTATCGGATCGATCCCCGTCGGTGGGCCCGTTGGATTATTTCTCGCTCTAGCCAGTGCACAACGACTGGTATATCAAAGGTCGTGGTATGTGCTATCCTGTATGTGGGATGGTGCATGTAAAAGATCCCTTGTTAATAATGAAAAAAAAATATAGCGGGTATCCTCTATGACTGTCAAAATGACCATATGTTTGACATCCAATAGCCGATGATTAATAAATAAATGTGCTCTAGTGGTGTCGTTAAATAAAGCTTTCATTGGTTAATTAGTCTCGTCGTTTAGGCGGTAGATAGCCGTTGCTACCTGTTCATGACGTCATCCCATAATCAAAGATAGTACGTGACTGCAGTGAATTTTATAATAATTCCAATCTCTAAAAATGCCTTTGCTATAAACCCTTGGATTGGTCAAATTCGTATCACGTGATGATAAAAACTGAAATTCATAGCACCATGAATCTCAGTTTAGCATTATGTTTGGCTTATAGCCGGAACTACTTTATGAATTATGTCAACAAAGGAATCCCCGAGGTATTTCCTTGAGATTCTATTTTTAGACATCAAACAGTAATCGTCTGCTGGCAAACTTCTAAATTATACCATACAAAATAGGAATCTTCAGACATTTTTATTACAGATATTGAAATTACTTACGTTATATGTTTATAGTGAATTCAAAATCCCACAGCTAAAAATCTATTTTGCCGATCCAAAAAAGTGTATAATTCCAATGGAATTTGGTATTTTACAAAAGCGATTTAAAAAACAAAATTCAGTCAGTTCATGCCAACCATTAGCAGTAACGCCCATTGTAGTATGACGTACACAGCACATAGTTTGCGCGCCACTGCGATCCAATCTTTAAACGACCCGGGTTTTGAAACTAGGCATATTATGTGCATGTCGGGCCACAGGAACGAAGCTTCAATTCGAAGCTACAACAGAGAATGTTCCACTTTCCAAAAACGAAACATGAGCATGGCACTGTCAAATCTCACGAATACTTGTGTCGCACCACTTGAAGTCACACAAACGCCAAAACCATCCTTATGCTCCTGTGTTGTCGCCACTTCCACAATTACAAGGCCAGTAAACACAGAAACTCGCGACACATCTGTTTCATCCATTTCCGGAAACATTGAAACCACTTTCTCCATGTCAAATCTATCAACACATGGAATTTTCAGGCACTCAAAATTTGATAACTGTAATTTCAACGTCGTAATTGGTATACCTCGACAGTAATCAAAAAATGGCGCCCATGCAGAGTTCGTAGTTAAATATTCATACACCAACCGCTTCACATATAAATTATACCATACAAAATAGGTCGCTTCAGACATTTTTATTACAGATTAAAAGTTATTGAAATTACTTACGTTATAAGTTTATAGTGAATTCAAAATGTTTCTAGTTGGTATTGACATTTAATGCAAAAAATTAATATGAATTGTATTAATGATTGTAACATTGTCATTCTCTCATTAGGCTATTGACGGAAAAAGCCGAACCACCATAGGGATTCCGCTAATGTTGAGTATGAATTTCGTGTTAATAAAATAGTAAATAGTTGGAAAATAGAGTTCACTTTTTATTTTAAAGAGCTTTACATTAATGACATGGTTATGTGTTTGGAATTATAAGAATTCATACAGTGTGTAAAGCGGTTTTGCGTTTCATACTAGCATGAAACTCAAAAAATTTCACGTTCAATTCTTAAATAATTATACTAAAATTATAAGTTTGATTGAACAAGAAAATATTTCTGGCACTCGTCCTTTTGTAGATGGTTTTTGTACCACTCGTCTCAAGAAAATCAATCATTGGATCTCGCTTTAACGATTGAAGGAAGGAAGGAAGGAAATGTTTTATTTAACGACGCACTCAACACATTTTATTTACGGTTATATGGCGTCGGACATATGGTTAAGCACCACACAGATATTGAGGGAGGAAACCCGCTGTTGCCACTTCATGGGCTACTCTTTCGAGTAGCAGCAAAAGATCTTTTATATGCACCATCTCACAGACATGACAACACATACCACGGCCTTTGATATACCAGTCGTGGTGCACTGGCTGGAACGAGAAATAGTCCAATGGGTCCACCGACGGGGATCGTTCCCAAACCGACCGTGCATCAATGGAAACGCTTTACCACTGGGCTATGTCCCGCCCCCTTTAATGATTGTCTCGTACTATACTTTTTCTTTCTTTCTTTTTTTAGTACCGGCCTCGGTGGCGTCGTGGCAGGCCATCGGTCTACAGGCTGGTAGGTACTGGGTTCGGATCCCAGTCAAGGCATGGGATTTTTAATCCAGATACCGACTCCAAACCCTGAGTGAGTGCTCCGCAAGGCTCAATAGGTAGGTGTAAACCACTTGCACCGACCAGTGATCCATAACTGGTTCAACAAAGGCCATGGTTTGTGCTATGCTGCCTGTGGGAAGCGCAAATAAAAGATCCCTTGCTGCTAATCGGAAGAGTAGCCCATGTAGTGGCGACAGCGGGTTTCCTCTCAAAATCTGTGTGGTCCTTAACCATATGTCTGACGCCATATAACCGTAAATAAAATGTGTTGAGTGCGCCGTTAAATAAAACATTTCTTTCTTTCTGTTTTTTAGTAACACGGCTTTATGACGCCTTTCTACCAGTTGACTGATTGATTGATTGTTAAACTTTATCATGCTCCCATACCACTCCCATACCACTAGGGTTTCGAGCATGTCCCCCCCCCCGGGCTCGATCTCTGGACGCCAGTGGCCAATTCCGGGTTGACTGAACTAGAATATATTCAAACATCTTGTATACGGTCTACTGCATAATACGAATAGTTTTACCCGTCAATCCATTATAACAAGAAATAGACATTAACAGTAATATTCATCTATTTACCGTTACATTTTATTGGGCGAGTCTGAGAACTGGATGTTTTGAAACTGGGATATAACCCAATATCCAACGGTGTTAGCTCCTAAACACTTCTTTTCGTTTATAGTGTTATTCAGTTTTCATACAGAATGTCTTTCAAAGGCAGCTACAAATGTCAAAGTTCGCTAACCACCGGTTCACCTGTACGATAAGTACATTCCAATTACACCTGGTTTCTTGTAAGCACACTCTTAGAACTGTTGGAAATTCTCCGTAAATGTTATACGCTATTTTCGTAACCTAATGTCATAGACAGATTATTAACTAACGATATAATATTACACAAATGCAACCACATGACAACGCGTCCTACTGTGCAAGTTAAATAAACAGTTCTGAATTGGCTGGACTGGTCAAGCCAATGGCTATTCTAGAGAGCATGGTGGACATACCTGCACCTAATGGATGTGGGCACGTAAAAAGCTGCCATCATAAGATGCTTTTGACTACCTTATCTTACCTTATAGTCTGTTCCATAAGGAACGCCTTTGTTTGATACTAGGAAATTTACTACTAGTTATTTATTTCTGATCCGACTGTTTTCTAAATTGCACACAAAAATAGTTAAAAAAAATAGTAGTTATTTCCAAAACTCTTTTACTTTTCTTCCTAAGTTAAACCAAACTGAAATTTATTAAAAAAAATTAAAAAATGACTAAAATAATATTAAAATATAATTTGTGTTTGCAAAATTAATGTTTTTATATTTAATATGGGTTTGAATGTCTTAATGTTTGTAGCAACTAAAACTTTATTGAAATTCCTAATATTATGTATATCTGTTTCTCGTTGCAGCCAGTGCTCCACGACTGGTATATCAACGGTCGTGGTATGTACTATCCTGTCTGTGGGATAGTGCATATAAACGATCCCTTGCTGCATTAGAAAAACATATAGCGGGTTTCTTCTGATGACTACGAGTCAGAATTACCAATGTTTGACATCCAATAGCCGATGATTAATTAATCAATGTGCTCTAGTGGTGTTGTTAAACAAAACAAACTTTAATATTATATATACTCACTAAAAAAGAGTTCCTATGCACAAACTATAATGGTGTCAAATCAGCTGTAAGGTTTGTAAATGGCTGGAATGTGTGACTCATGTGTACACACCATAACATTGTATAAATCACTTCATAATGTTTACGAAGGAAAATGGTTTATTTAACGACGCACTCAGCACATTTTATTTACGGTTATATGGCGCCAGACATGTGGTTAAGGACCACACAGATATTCAGAGAGGAAACCTCGTGGGCTACTCTTTCCGATTAGCAGCAAGGGATCTATTATATGCACCATCCCACAGACAGGATAGTACATACCACGGCCTTTGTTACACGAGTTTTGGAGCACTGGCTGGAACGAGAAATAACCCAAATGGTCCACCGACGGGGATCGATCCTAGACCGACCGCGTATCAAGCGAACGCTTTACCACTGGGTTACGTAATGTTTACGAATGACAAATAAATATATTTTTAAATTTATTTTTCCTTAATTACCATTAACTTGTGCAATATCATCACTGTAATCATGTAATATTTATAAAAAGAGTTAACATGCGCCTGTCAGATCACTGTATTCAAGAAATAGACAAATTATTGAACAATTCACCAAAATGTTATATTTTAAGGCATCTAACAGATACTTTTTGTTTACAATATTATCTGAGTATATTATTACTTTACATTTGATATTCATCTCTTATCACAAAATTTCGTGTTTCATCGCACCAATTACTCATTGAACAAGGAAGGTATTGTGGAACTGAGAAAATGTATGTGTAATCGGGATAACATTGAAGATGAATTTGATTTTATTTTAATATGTCCATTGTGCTTGCATATTCGCATATTGTATGTGAAAAAAATACTACACCGTCTGTTTTTAAATTAATACAATAACTGTCTGTTCAGAATAGAAAATAACTTTGTAACCTTGGAAAATATTTAAAATATGCATTACATTTAAGATCGCAACATGTATAACTGTCCATCCTCCAAATATACATCCACTTGTTTATGTTTATGCTGATGAGTATTTATATATGACTTATAATATTGTATATACTTGTATGCTTATGAGCCGCAAGGCTTAAAGTAAATAAACTAATACTACTACTACTGGGGCGGTTTTCGGTGCGTATATATTTTTTCGTATGTGCGGAATTTTGGAAGTAAAAATACCGTCTGGACTACTACAACAACAAGAACTACGAATTCAAACTGGATATATACACAAGAAAATGTATTTAATTTTAGCAATTATAAGCGCTCTACTACTCATCCATTCAACTGATTGAGTTTTTCTCGTTCCACCGGTGCACCACAACTGGTCAAACAAAGGCCGTGGTATGTGTTTTCCTGTCTGTGGGAAAGTGCATATAAAAGATCCCTTGTTGCATTAAGAAAAATGAAGCGGGTTTCTTCTGATGTCTACGAGTCAGAATTACCAAATGTTTGACATCCAATAGCCGATGATTAATTAATCAATGTGCTCTAGTGGTGTCGTTAAACAAAACAAACGTTTGCTCTCCTAGTCGGAAACATTTTACCAACACAGCAAACACAGAACAATCTGATTACCACTTTAAAGTAATACTTGTTACCAACTGACCATGCTTTTTGTGTCTATATATCTGTGTTGTTGTGTTGTTTCGTTGGTTGATTTTTTTATATATATATAAATCCGTGTTTGTGTTTATAAAAATAAATTGATTGTGATTATAACATTTGTTTGTGTTTAAAAAGTGTGTTGTTTTTTGTGTCTCTAAAACTGTTGTGTTTATGAAACTGTTTTTGTGTCTCTAAAACTGTTGTGTTTATGAAACTGTTTTTGTGTCTCTAAAACTGTTGTGTTTATCAAACTGTTTTTGTGTCTACAAAACTGTAGTGTTTATTTATTGAGCTGTTGTTTCTATTTATAAAACTGTTGTTTGTGTCTATCAAAGTTTTTTTTTTTTAATAAAACGGATGTGTTTATAAAAGCGTGTTTGTGTTTATAAAACGGTTTTGTTTATAAATCTGTGTTGTTTGTGTTTACACAACTTTTTTGTGTTTATAAAACTTTTCTGTTTGTTTATAAAAGTGATGTTTGTTTATAAAGTTGTGTTGTTTGTTTATAAAAAAAAGAGTTGTTTATGTTTATAAAACTGTGTTGCTTTATTATAAAACTGTTGTTTGCGTTTATGAAACTGCATCAAACCTATTATAATGAAGAAACCCAATGTAATGAACCTGGATTCCTGTCCTTGCAAGTGGCGTACGACCGCAGTATCTAAACCCGTGGTATGTTCTGTCCCGTCTATAAGAAAATACCTATTATATATGCGGGTTTTAAGAAGGGTTCTGTGTCACGGCAGTGGGAATTATCTCTGTGTCTATATGTCTGTCTGTCTGCCTGTCTGTCTGTATGTATGTCTGTATGTCTGCCTGTCTGCCTGTATGTATGTCTGTCTGTCTGTATGTATGTCTCTCTCTCTGTATGTATCTCTCTCTCTCTCTCTCTCTCTCTCTCTCTCTCTCTCTCTCTCTCTCTCTCTCTCTCTCGCTTTTCCCCTCTCTCTCTCTCTAGCTCGCTTTTCCACCTCTCCCTCTCTCCCCCTCCCTCCCTCTCTCTCTCTCTCTCTCTCTCTCTCTCTCTCTCTCTCTCTCTCTCTCTCTCTCTCTCTCCCCCTCTCTCTCTCTCTCTCTCTCGCTTTGCCACCTCTCTCTCTCTCTCTCTCTCTCTCTCTCTCTCTCTCTCTCTCTCTCTCTCTCTCTCTCTCGCTTTGTCCACCTCTCTCTCTCTCTCTCTCTCTCTCTCTCTCTCTCTCTCTCTCTCTCTCTCTCTCTCTCTCTCTCTCTCTCTCTCTCTCTCTCTCTCTCGCTCTCGCTCTCTCTCTCTCTCTGTCTCTCTCTCCTTTTCTCTCTGAATGTGTGTATGCGTGCGTGTTCTAATTACTGTTGTTTATTTATGAATATGCAACTTTGTATAGAGACCTATTTTTCTTGTGTTTATTTTCTTAATAAGAAATGCGAATAATATTGTGTTGCTCAAGTGGATTACTACACTCCGTAACCCCGATGCCTACAAATATTTGTAACGTCATTAAAACTGTGATGAGGCGCCATGAAACATTCTTTATGTCTTTTTTTTTACAAACAGGAGAGCATGTTGGAAAGAATTGAAAAGAAAAGTGGCACCCACCAATCAGTGCAGCTATTACGGACTTTATTAACCCGGGGTTGGCACCTTCGTTTGTTTTTTCTTCTTTTCTTCTATTCTAAATTGCGCCGTAATAAGAAAAGCACCATGTTGATTGCACAGCAATCCCGTGATTTTTCTTGAGCAAGTTTCACCGTCACTTAAGCAAATCATTTACTCGCATGCTAGAGGAGGCGTGTTGCGTTCCGTAATCGCGAATTAGACACAGCGCAATTATAGAAGACGCGACTCATTTGTTATCTGTCATAATGACGACTGGGGCCAGGTGGAAGCTCTCTTACGCTGGGTTTGCTGCGTAGAGAAATCGTTGGAAGCAAACCCATGATTGTATTGTTTTTTGTAACACCAGGAATTAGTGAGGCGGACAAGGACATAAAAAAGACAGGATTGTGCATTGTGTTGTAGAATTGAGACACATTGCATGCACATTCTACCTAGGGAACTGAAGATTTTCTGATGTAGTGTCAATTGAACAGCGCCCCCAAGTGGCCTACAGCGCCCCACCCCCACCCCCTCCCCCAAGGTTGACCTGACATATTGATTTGGACCATATATTCAATAGTATTTGTCTTAAACTACGTTCTGGAGTTTGTCGCAATATGACGTTTCTGTTTTATCTCGGCCACTCCACGTGATCAGGCATCTGCGGCGGGGTGGGGGGGGGGGGGGGGGGGGGGTGGGGTGTATCAGGGGTCGAAACTACCTCCCTCTACTCTGAGCGAATTTTCTTTTAATATTGGCTCAACGTTTACCGTTCTCGAATGTGCAAATGGTATGGTTCTAGCTTTATAGTTTAAGTTTTTTGTCATTTTTATTTCTCTGTATGTTCGTTCGTTTGTTGTTTTTCGGGGGTGGGGGGTGGTTGTTGGGTTTGTGTGTGTGTGTGTGTGTGCGTGCGTGTGTGTGTGTGTGTGTGCGTGTGTTTGTGTGTTTGTTTCTTGGTGGGGGGTGGGGTTCGACACCACTAGAGTAACTTAATTTATTAATCATCAAGTAGTGGATATCAATCAAATGACCGGCCTCGGTGGCGTCGTGGTTAGGCCATCGGTCTACAGGCTGGTAGGTACTGGGTTCGGATCCCAGTCGAGGCATGGGATTTTTAATCCAGATACCGACTCCAAACCTGAGTGAGTGCTCCGCAAGGCTCAATGGGTAGGTGTAAACCACTTGCACCGACCAGTGATCCATAACTGGTTCAACAAAGGCCATGGTTTGTGCTATCCTGCCTGTGGGAAGTGCAAATAAAAGATTCCTTGCTGCTAATCGGAAGAGTAGCCCATGTAGTGGCGACAGCGGGTTTCCTCTCAAAATCTGTGTGGTCCTTAACCATATGTCTGACGCCATATAACCGTAAATAAAATGTGTTGAGTGCGTCGTTAAATAAAACATTTCTTTCTTTCTTTCAATCAAATGGTAATTCTGACATAATATTGTCTTGGAAAAAACTCGGTACTTATTTGCATTAGCAACAAGGGATCTTTTTTTTCTTTTACTTTGTCTGTTACCTTTTAACACAATGGACTCACCTGAAGGTACTCGCGTGCCCACGCACATTATTATCAGGTTAGTGCAGTCACGAGGTGTTAACATCAACGGGTTTTTTTTTCTTCTTACCTTTTTTTCTTACGTTTTTTTTTTCTCCCGCGCTCTGCCTCCTGTGCAAACGGTGTGCACTTTGTCAAATTTAATTTAATTTGGTAGTTTTATCTAGACCGTGTTTGAGGCCTCAGAATGGTTGAGTGATTAAAGTCTTCCCAAAGGCGCCTGCTGGAGCATATTTGCAAGGTGACGTCGACCCGTCGGTTAACAGCATCAAGTGTGGGTGGGGACTGCAATGCATATGATTATATAGAGAATAATACATGAGTGGCAGTTAAATACCATTTATCTTAAAACGAATTGTTTAAAAACGTTTCTTATACTCCCGTTAGTGAGAACACCATGCGTTATTTTTTGGTTACACGTGGTTGTTAACATATGTGCGTGTGTTAACAATTTCAAGACATACGACTGGCTGCTTCTAGGTGGTGACTAGGTCATATATCCATTGAAAAACTACACGATGGAAATCGATTAGACTGTGACGTATAGTTAACGTTTAGTCGAAAAAGATGTTGAAATTTGCTTAAGACCTGGTTTTTGAGGATATGAAAGAAACAGAATAATACATTCGTGTCCGTTAAATACCATTTATCTCACAACTCGTTGCTTAAAAACGTATCAATCTCGCGTTCGCACGTCAGATACAATTTTTAAAAAATGTCAGATAAATGGTATCTAACGGCCACTCGTGTATTAATTATTCTCCATATCTAACGAGCGAAAGCGAGTTGGATACGTTTTTAAACAACGAGTTGTAAGATAAATGGTATCTAACGGCAACTCATGTATTAATTATTCTCCATATCTAACGAGCGAAAGCGAGTTGGATACGTTTTAAAACAACGAGTTGTAAGATAAATGGTATCTAACGGACGCGAATTTTGTATTCTATTTTTTACATATCCTGAAAAAAAACCTGTTAAAATAAATTTAAATGCCTTTTCCAACGAAAACCTATTTACGGCCCTTGCGCTTATAGTTAACTTGTGCGTTACAGACAAGTCAATTTCAGATTCCACCGTTCTTTTTTATATTGGATTGTATAGCATCGGTGACCTGGTAATCATCTAGGAGCAGCCAGTCGTATGTCTTGAAATTGTTAACACGTATATGTGGTAACAAGTATGTGTTCATACGTCGCTGTTTTACATGACGTTGTACTATAGATCTATCAGGCCCATATTTTCGAAACAATCTTAGCGTTACGAAATTGTAAAAACATCGTAAGCTATATTGTAAGCTATAATATCGTCACAATGGCTTGTGTTGTGGTGACGTCACAACCTACGATGGTTTATATACGATCCCGATCTCCACTAGATTAAAGTTGGCCAACTTTCTGATGGCAGTTGGTAGTCTTGGTCTAGCATAAATGGATTTTGAAATACTGTAAATTCCTAAAACAGCAGTAAATAATACTACATGATTGTATTTTCATCAATATTGTGTGGGCAAATAATTTAAGCGATAATTTTAAAATATTTTTGACACCGACTCTTTTAATGAGTA
Source organism: Gigantopelta aegis (assembly GCF_016097555.1). NCBI lineage: Eukaryota > Metazoa > Mollusca > Gastropoda > Neomphalida > Peltospiridae > Gigantopelta > Gigantopelta aegis. The sequence continues at coordinate 24,643,737 of NC_054705.1, forward strand.
AACGTAAACCGGAGAAGTAAGTCGTCACATGAAAAGCATTCATAATGGCAACTAAAGGTTGCAGTCAGATGAGTTTATTACGTAATAGGTTTGTATTCAGCTAAATCTAGCCGGGAGGGGGGGGGGGGGGGGGGGGGGGGGGTGCAGGAGGGATCTGGCTGAATGGCTGAGGAGCATTCGCCTGGCGTGCAGTGGATTGGAGGATCGATCGCTGTTCTGTCGGGATGTTTTCTTTTCACTGTTGGTACAGTAAAGGTATTTAACACCATGTGTGTGTGTGTGTGTGTGTGTGTGTGTGTGTGTGTGTGTTGGGGGGGGGGGGGGCAAATGCATTAAAAGGTTAACTTGTTGATATGCGATGGAAGTAGACAATGCGGATGTATTTTGTTTCTAATCATCTATAGTCCTTCCAACGGGGAACGCCTTTTTTCATACTGTGGAATTTACTACAAGTGATTTATTTCCGAGCCGATTCTTTTCTAAATTGCACACAAAAATAGTTTGTTGTGGGTTGTTGTTGTTTGTTTGTTGTTCTTTTTGTGGGGGGGGTGGGGGGGGGGGTTGGGGAGGGTATTTTTTAATTTGTTTGGTTGGAGGGTTTTTTGTTGTTGTTTGTTTTGGGTTTTTTGTTGTTGTTTTTTTGGTGGGGGTCCAAACCACTTTTACTTTTCTTCGTACGTCAAACCACACTGAAATTATTTACAATAAAAAAAACATGTTTGTAGGATTATGGGACGGACTATATATCAAATGTTGATATACCACCACAGTAGGCCTATAGTTGTGTTCACACTTGTTTAGTTAAACAAAATAATTTTTTTTAGTTGAAACCTGACGAGCGTTCACACATGCAACAGCTAAACCGGTATAAGGCGGAAGTGTAGATATCCGGACTTGCGGAAGACATCAAAACAACAATGGACTACGACTCTATTAAACTGTTGCTAAGGTCTCACTACATAGAATTCATCTGCCATTGAAATCCATGTTAAATTGCCCAACATCAGATGAAGATTGCCAACAGAACTGGTTCTCGTTGGCACTAACAACATACACCACTGCGAAAATACATTATATTAACTCCAAAATTAGAACATTTCCGTGTGTGTGAAGACTTTCCCATGCTCCTATACCACTAAGGCTTCGAGCATGTCCACCCCGGGTTCGGTCTCTGGAGGCCAGGGGCCCAATCCGGGACAGAACATTTCCGTCAGATTTTTGCTATATGATCGCATCTGGCTGTAGTCCGGTTCCAACAGGTGGTTCATTAACCGATTCACTCCGGCTGTCTCTTGCACTATAAACTCATGTCCCAAAAGGTCAATGCACAATATTACAAAATAACATGGGCAAAATACAACCAGAAGTTTTACCATATTGTTTTAATTCTTCCCCAA